>NW_027362771.1:559556268-559748335 GCF_046119375.1 Phyllobates terribilis
TTGTCCTACTGAAATGTATGGTCAGTAAATGCCCTCAATACTTGGTCAGGGCTCCTTTTGCATCAATTACTGCATCAATGCGGCAATGTGGCATGGAGGGATCAGCCTGTGGCACTGCTGAGGTGTTATGGAAGCCCAGGTGGCTTTGATAGCAGCCTTCGGCTCATCTGCATTGTTGGGTCTGGGGTCTCATCTTCCTCTTGACAATACCCCATAGATTCTCTATAATAGATTCTCTATGGGGTTAAGGTCAGGCGAGTTTTCTGGCCAATCAAGCACAGTGATACTGTTGTTTTTACACCAGGTATTGGTACTTTTGGCCGTGTGGACAGGGGCCAAGTCCTGCTGGAGAATGACATTTCCATCTCCAAAAAGCTTGTCAGCAGAGGGAAGCATGAAGTGCTCTAAAATGTCCTGGTAGACGGCTGCACTGACTTGGGTCTTGATAAAACACAGTGGACCTACACCAGCAGATGACATGGCTCCCGAAACCATCACTGATTGTGGGAACTTCACACTAGACCTCCAGCAGCTTGGATTGTGGCCTCTCCACTCTTCCTCCAGACTCTGGGACCTTGATTTCCAAATGAAATGCAAAATTTACTTTCATCTGAAAACAACACCTTGGACCACTGAGCAACAGTCCAGGTCTTTTTCTCCTTGGCCCAGGTAAGATGCTTCTGGCGTTGTCTATTGGTCATGAGTGGCCTGACACAAGGAATGCGACACTTGTAGCCCATGTCCTGGATACGTCTGTGTGTGGTGGATCTTGAAGCAATGACTCCAGCAGCAGTCCACTCCTTGTGAATCTCCCCCAAATTTTTGAATGGCCTTTTCTTAACAATCCTTTCAAGGCTGCGGTTATCCCGGTTGCTTGTGAACCTTTTTCTACCACACTTTTTCCTTCCACTCAACTTTCCATTAATATGCTTGGATACAGCACTCTGTGAACAGCCAGCTTCTTTAGCAATGACCTTTTGTGGCTTACCCTCCTTGTGGAGCATGTCAATGACTGCCTTCTGGACATCTGTCAAGTCAGCAGTCTTCCCCATGATTGTGGAGCCTACTGAAACAGACTAAGGGGTCTTTTTAAATGCTTAGGAAGCCTTTGCAGGTGTTTTTTTTTTATTATTATTCTAATTTACTGAGATAATGACTTTAGTGTTTTCATTGGCTGTAAGCCATAATCATCAACATTAACAGAAATAAACATGTGAAATAGATCACTCTGTGTGTAATGACTCTATATAATGTATGAGTTTCACTTTTTGTATTGAAGAACTGAAATAAATTAACTTTTTTGACGATATTCTAATTTAGTGAAAAGCACTTGTATGTATACCCCACTTTTTTCTCTTGTATATCCTCATGTACTTCAAATTATATTAAGATTATGATTTAGTCTCACAAGGGTAATGTATTTTGGAACCTAATTCCCGAATCTGATCAAAAGTGACAATAAAAAATGTTTTATTTAAAAAATTAATTCATTAATTTCACTTTCTAATTTTTCATTTTTTATTAGCCCTTCCAAAAATCAAAAACTGCCCTTTCCTATATAAAGGGTCACCGCAGTCGCCATATACCACGCGGGATCGTACCCTCAAGTTTGGTTATTAGGGGGATCCAAGTGTGGTGGTCGAAATACAGATGGTAAAGTGCAGTCTTATTGCAGCTGCGGGAAATAGTTATTATTCCAAAAGGTGAAATTTTTCTCGAGCCACAATTTCCTCTGGAATTACAAAATCTCAAAAATTTCGAAAAATAAAATTTAAAAAATTCCGATATATTTAATGCCAATTTATTCAATAAAATGTAGTATTTGTTTTTAAAAAGAAGCGAATAGACGGTCGACTCTCCCCATGACAAGGCTGGTCTCTTGCTCACAGTCATTTACATATATGATGCTAATTGTGTTCCCAGTCATCCCAATTTCCATCTGGATTTTTTTTTTCGCAGTGTCTGTAGGTTAATTAGAGACGGTTTATAGTTTTACAGAGGTAGATGGAAGTGAGAAGGAAGTTGTTTGTGTGAAGAGAAATATTATGCAAATAAGATATTAAGAATTAATTATCGGGCTGATGTGTGTGTACTGGATCTCAATTATTCACAATGTGCTACATACTACATGACATTAATGTATGGGGAGAAGGTTGTCAGCGCGTACGAGGAGAGTCTCGGAATGTCACATATGTATATGTAATAATATGGCTGTAGCGTCTTAAAGGGGTTGTCCGGTACTTTAACACTGATGGCCTTTCCTTAGGATAGGTCATCAATGTCTGATCGGTGGGGGTACGACACCTAGCACCACCGCTGATCAGCTGTTCCCGATGCTAGTGACGTCCATACCTGCTCAGTTGCGGAGCTGCACAGCACAGCTCCATCAACAGAAAAGTCTCCGCGACTGGGTACTGCACGTCCACCCCCTATTGATTCAAGTATGGGGCAGATATGCAGTACCCAGCCGCGGCCACTATACAGTTGAAGGAGCTGTGCTGTGCAGCTCCGGCCGCCGCTGGTCCCAGGAGCAGATGATCGGCGGGGGTGTCAGGTGTTGAACCCCCGCTGACCAGACATGGATGACCTAGGCCATCAATGTTAAAGTCTCAGATAACCCCTTTAAAGGATATTTCCATATAGATCTATGAGTTGGAGTGGTGGGCGTAGCTTTTGTGATCAGGTCTCTTCTCTGCATGAAAAACCCAGGCTATGGCCATAGATCAATTAAACGCAAGGAATAAAATGCACCATGTGAATGAGATTCAATTAATTTTGCTGTTACTGTAAAAGCTGCATTTTTTTCATCATTTAAAAAAAAAGACGCCACGTGTAAACAAGCCCTGGGCCGAGTTCACACAATGCGCTAAGGTGATCATACACTTTAGATACTCTAGCCATTGGCTGGTTACTATTCCTCCCGGCCCATACATCAAGTGTGCATGTGACACCTCGCCCTCCCTGGGATCTTGGGGTGTGGCGCCCTTGAGGGTTCGACCGCCACAGGGATGCTGCACCTCTTTAATGCGGTGTAGTATCTCTCCTTCGAGGTAAGAACAGTGCGATGGTCAGGACCCTACCTCCACATCCAACACCACACTTCTCCCGCCAGAGGGGGCTACTAGGCACAAGGTGCTGCCCCTACTGGCACTCGGGAGACTGGGGAACCAAGAGATAGGGGAACCAATTAGTGGGTGAGGGTGGAGGATTCACATTCTAGTGACACTTTAAATTTCATATTTAATTCACAGCCATTTTGGTTCTTGGTTCTTCGACTGAGTCTCTGACTGTTCTTGGAACGTGGCCTTCCTCCCTGAGCGTGGATCCTGTGTGGACCAGCAGAGGACGGAGACACGGCCCTCGTACCCCGGCCTTGGGTCGAGGGGCAGGCTGCAGACAATGTATGTCTCAGCCTGTCAAGGACCATGACCAAGAAGGCCCGGAGCTTGGGAGTGTAGCTCCACCGCAAATGGATCCCAGGGAGGATGCAGACGGAGCGGTATACGCCACCTGTCCTCGCCAACCTGATTTATTCAGAGGGATTCCGGCTGCAAGAGGGGTACCGGCCCCCGACACCTGACCTTGCTACTCTACGTCCTGGTCAGGGAAGTCCGGTAGGCCCTGAGGATCCCACCGGGTATCGGAATGAACGGAGCTGCCACCCGTACCCTTTTTCTGAGAGAACTTCAGAGGGAGACCCGGCCTATCTACACACACACAGACAGGAAAGGATCTGGTCTGAAGTCTAGTAACACTCTGGTGCGGAGTCCTGATTGACACTGGACTTACTCGGAGGTTGTCGGACCCCCCCGTCTCTGGTGAGCGCAGAACTCCGCGAGGAGCAGGGAGACACCTTCCTACTGCCATCTCCATCGTGAGTAAAAACCCTGGAAGTTAACCCCTATGGCCTCCGGACTCTTTATCTGCACTACACCGCACTACGCAGCACCAGACCTCCTGGACTACAACCCCCTACATCCTGTCCCTCTGCCCTGAGGCCCTGCTCCGCCTGTGGGGAGTAGTACCAACGATGGCTGCGATAACACCATGCCTCAGCGGACTGCAGCAGCGCTGGTGGCCTTCACCAGGTGCCACAAGTGGCGTAGTCGAGATCAGCCACTCAACCCGGAAAAGCCCATACCATCCTTTTTAGTGCGACGGCCCTGGGCACGGAGCGGGTCCGGGCCATGGCTGCACCCCATCTACAACACAGGACCCTGCTCCGAGTCCGCCATCTCCCAGGGTAGGGCTTTCGAGCGTCACACAGGGGTACTCGGAGCCGGGTCAGTGTAGGGGTAGCGGGAGGGGTGCAGTCGTGGCCTAGACCCGGTCCGTGCCCAGGGCAGTCACATAAAAGATGTAATGGGCTATTCAGTAAGAGTGGTATTTTCGACTACGCCACCTGCGGTTCCTGGTGATGGACACCAGCACTGCTACAGTCCACTGAGGATGGTGTCAGGGGCAGCTAGGATGGAACGGCTCCCCACAGGCGGAGCAGGCCTCAGGGCAGTGTGAGGAAGAATGGTGGGTGCAGTGCTGCGCAGGAAATAACAAGCTGAGGCAGTGTATGAAGTCATCCGGGTCTTTACTCACTTGGGATGAATTTTCAGCCGCAAAGCTTCTCTCTGCTACTCACGGCGTACTGCGGCCACCGGGAAGGGGGTTCAGCACTTTCCAGGTAGATCAGGAGCACCTGTCGAGACCCCTCTGGTGTGTGTTCCTCTCCTTGGTAAGTTCTCCCACTAAGTCTTCTCCTGACTGTGTGTGGTTAGAACGAGGTGTAAGGCCGGGTCTCACTGGATAAACCCAGTTTAAGAGATACAGGTGGCGTATGCCGCTCCGTCCGTATCCCACTTGGGATCCACTAAGCCTCTGGGCTTTTCTGACTGAGACGTGAAGTAACAAAGTCAGATGTCGGGGGCCGGTCACCCCTTTTGCAGCAGGAATCCCTCTGACTAGGCCAGAGTAAAGAATACAGGTGGCGTAGGCCGCTCCGTCCGTATCCCCCTGGGATCCTTTTGCCAGTGGAGTCTATCTCCTCCGCTCCCCTCCAGGCCTTCTTAGGTCAGGACCTTGGCCGGGTAGAGACAGTGGTTAACTCTGACCCGCTCCTCGTCTCAAGGCCAGAGTACGAGGACCGTGTATCTTCAATCAGCTGCAGACCTTTGCTGAACTCTGGCAGGAGACCGCAATCAGAGACGAAGGCCACAATCATAGACGAATATCACAATCAAAGACCTTGAACTTAAGATGGCCATAGATTAAAGATGAAAGAATATGTGTTTCCTAAAAGTGTGTCCTCCACCCTCACCCACTACATGGTTCCCCCTATCTTTGGTTCCCCCCATCTCCTCTATCCCGGGCCGGGGTAGCACCCTGGTGCATTTAGGCCCCCTTCAGGACAGGAGTGGTGTAGTGTTGAATGGTGAAGTGGTGTCCAGAGAGATGCTCCATCCTTACCTGGAAGAGGAGATACCACACCTCGAACTGAGGTGCAGTACCCCTGAACCCTCAGGGGCGCCACATTCCCCCACGGTGAAACACAGCACGTCCGCGGGCTGCAATAGAGTAAAGAGTTGGTACAGACATTCAAATTTTAAAAGTTTTTGTAAACAGTAAAACATTCTTCCCTTTATGGGAGGTTAGGACACTTTTAACGTTGCATGATATATATATATATATATATATATATATATATATATATATATATAGAAAAACATCAGAGACATTGTGCATATCTAGAAGACATTCAAGAGACATTATGCAAGTAGACAGTTCTGTAGAAAATACAGTAGAAAGTGTCAGTTCAGCAGCGTGAGGGACCTGCCCCAAACCCTCAACGTAGGCCCTGGGGTGGCTGCAGGGCATGAAGATCCCGAGTTGGACCTCCAGTAGAGCCACTCCAGACAGGTTTTGCTTCTGAGGTCTGAGGTAGAAGTGATTTTGCATAAAACCAATAGGGAGCACCTAAATAGATGCAAAACTATATACAAAGTGAGTCTGTCTACTGCCAGTGTCCGCAGGGACTAATGTCTCTCTGAATTGATTCCGGGTGCAGAAAAGAAAACAAAGAACAGTTCACTTAACAGTTCACACAACAGGGAGATGCATCTCCCGGGGCTGCTCAAAAGTGGTATCCCCACCGGGGAAATGGCTCATCTTTCCCGACCGAGCCTGACCGGTCCTCTGCGGGCAGGTGAGTGGGGGCATCCTCCTTGAACACCCTGTGGACGTCCAGGGCATACCACTCAAGCTCCCCGTGGTGGCGGGTGTAAGACACCGAATCGCCCGGGTAGAGGTTCAGGCCAGGGTGGCCCTGCTCCAGCCGCGGCTCGACGTCCCGCTGGTTGACGAACACGTCCCAGTTGAACTGTGGGTTGCGGATGAAGCCCCATCCTGCCACCTGGTGGAAGTGCACGATAACACCTTCTTCCTGGGGGCTTGGACGGGTGGCCTCCACCTAACGGGCCTGCGCTTTTGCAGCCTTGGCGCGCACCTCCAGACGCTCACAGCGGACCCGTTTCTCCCGTCGCTCTTTCTCGAACTGGAGGAGCTCTTTGCGGCAGGTCTCCTCCCGCCTCCGCTCTTCGGTCTTGGTCTCCCGGGGGAAGCCCATCAGGTCGCCCCCCCCGGTTACCCAGGCAAACTCTTTTGCCGCCGGGCAAGCGACCGGTGGCGCGGCCAGCGGCTGTAATGGGGTTTGCTGCGGGCTCTCTATCGGTGCGGCCCAGTCCGGGTTGGGCAGGTGGACACCCAGGTTAATGCAGGCATTTCCGGATCGGGGGTCGGGAGGCATAACAGGTCCCCGACTGTGGCGGTGGCTTGGGCCTCGGCCTCTGGAGCCAGGAGCTGCTCCCATACGACGGCGCTCGGGGATAGGGGTGCCGGCAGGATACTTAGGAGGGCTTCGGTCAGTCCCGCGCCCGGCATAGGGGTTTTTGCCTTACTCGCACTTGGGCTGCGCGGGGCCTCCTGGGCTTCCTTCGCCTCAGCTGGAGCCTCACTTGTTTGGCGCGACGAGCTCTGGCGGTGGTCCCGGATCCTCCGCAACACATCCTCCCTCCACTCTGCAGCAGCCAGTCGCTGGACCTCTGCGACCCTCCGGGTCAGGTCCTACTATTCACCACGGAGGAACTCGGCTTCCTCCGCGGTCAGGTGGATTCCTTCCATACCGAGGGAAGTAGCAGCAGGTGGGCCAGCGACGGAGGACTTCTCCTTTGCTGCTTCCATCTTTGCTGCTGGGTGCGGTCTGATTCTCCTCCTTCTTTTGGGGCGGCTCCAAGGCGGCTGGCTGACGGGCACTCCTTGGGACGTCCCATCCGTCTTGACGGACACTACAGTCATGGCCAAAAGTATTGAGAATGAGACAAATAGTAATTTTTCCAAAGTTTACTGCTTCATTTTTTGTAATGGCAATTTGCATATACTCTTGAATGTCAAAGAGTGATCAGCTTAACAGCAATTACTGTACTTGCAAAGTCAATGTTTGCCCAGAAAATGAACTTTAACCCCCAAAACACATTTCAACATCATTGCAGTCCTGCCTTAAAAGGAGCAGCTAACATCGTTTTAGTGATTGATCCATTAACACAGGTGTGGGTGTTGATGAGGACAGAGCTGGCGATCAATCAGTCATGATTAAGTAAGAATGACATCACTGGACACTTTAAAAGGAGGCTGGTTCTTGGTATCATTGTTTCTCTTCAGTTAACCATGGTTATCTCTAAAGAAACACGTGCAGCCATCATTGCACTGCACAAAAATGGCCTAACAGGGAAGAGTATCGCAGCTACAAAGATTGCACCTCAGTCAACAATCTATCACATCATCAAGAACTTCAAGGAGAGAGCTTCCATTGTTGTCAAAAAGGCTCCAGGGCGCCCAAGAAAGACCAGCAAGCGCCAGGGCCGTATCTTAAAACTGTTTCAGCTGCGGGATCGGACTACCAGCAGTGCCGAGCTTGCTCAGGAATGGCAGCAGGCTGGTGTGAGTGCTTCTGCACGCACTGTGAGGCGGAGACTCTTTGAGCAAGGGCTGGTTTCAAGGAGGGCAGCAAAGAAGCCACTTCTCTCCAGAAAAAACATCAGGGACCGACTGATATTCTGCAAAAGGTACAGGGAGTGGACTGCTGAGGACTGGGGCAAAGTCATTTTCTCTGATGAATCCCCTTTTCGATTGTTTGGGACATCTGGAAAACAGCTTATTCGGAGAAGAAGAGGTGAGCGCTACCACCAGTCTTGTCTCATGCCAACTGTAAAGCATCCTGAAACCATTCATGTGTGGGGTTGCTTCTCAGCCAATGGAATCGGCTCACTCACAGTCTTGCCTAAAAACACAGCCATGAATAAAGAATGGTACCAGAATGTCCTCCAAGAGCAACTTCTCCCAACCGTCCAAGAGCAGTTTGGCGCCCAACAATGCCTTTTCCAGCATGATGGAGCACCTTGCCATAAAGCAAAGGTGATAACTAAATGGCTAATGGAACAAAACATAGAGATTTTGGGTCCATGGCCTGGAAACTCCCCAGATCTTAATCCCATTGAGAACTTTGTGGTCAATCATCAAGAGACGGATGGACAAACAAAAACCAACAATTTCTGGCAAAATGCAAGCATTGATTATGTAAGAATGGACTGCTATCAGTCAGGATTTGGTCCAAAAGTTGATTGAGAGCATGCCAGGGAGAATTACAGAGGTCTTGAAGAAGAAGGGGCAACACTGCAAATATTGACTTGCTGCATTAACTCATTCTAACTGTCAATGTAACCTATTGGTACTCATAATATGATTGCAATTATATTTCTGTATGTGATATAAACATCAGACAAACACTAATAAAAACCAGAGGCCAGCAGATCATGTGAAAATATAATTTTGGTGTCATTCTCAAAACTTTTGGCCATGACTGTACTATGCGGACTGTCTCTGATGGAGGGGGCGGTCAGCACTTTTGGCGCCATTGGGGAGCCAGGCCCACGATGGGAGGACTTCGATTGCTGTTGTTTTTACACATAATGGCGTCCGTTCTTCTTGGATGGCGCCACGTTAAGTGTGAAACGACAGTCTTTTTGTGTAAAGGCGCACAGTACCCGTCGGCAATGGGGATTATTCTTTTCCGTTGCTGTGGGCACGGAATCCTGCCGACTACGACAAGTTTGTGACACCTCGCCCTCCCTGGGATCTTGGGGTACTCGGAGCCGGGTCAGTGTAGGGATCGCGGGAGGGGTGCAGTCGTGGCCTAGACCCGGTCCGTGCCCAGGGCAGTCACATAAAAGATGTAATGGGCTATTCAGTAAGAGTGGTATTTTCGACTACGCCACCTGCGGTTCCTGGTGATGGACACCAGCACTGCTGCAGTCCACTGAGGCTGGTGTCAGGGGCAGCTAGGATGGAACGGCTCCCCACAGGCGGAGCAGGCCTCAGGGCAGTGTGAGGAAGAATGGTGGGTGCAGTGCCGTGCTGGAAATAACGTGCTGAGACCGTGTATGAAGTCATCCGGGTCTTTACTCACTTGGGATGAATTTTCAGCCGCAAAGCTTCTCTCTGCTACTCATGGCGTACTACGGCCACCGGGAAGGGGGTTCAGCACTTTCCAGGTAGATCAGGAGCACCTGTCGAGACCCCTCTGGTGTGTGTTCCTCTCCTTGGTAAGTTCTCCCACTAAGTCTTCTCCTGACTGTGTGTGGTTAGAACGAGGTGTAAGGCCGAGTCCCACTGGATAAACGCAGTTTAAGAGATACAGGTGGCGTATGCTGCTTCGTCCGTATCCCCCTTGGGATCCACTAAGCCTCTGGGCTTTTCTGACTGAGACGTGAAGTAACAAAGTCAGATGTCGGGGGCCGGTCACCCCTTTTGCAGCAGGAATTCCTCTGACTAGGCCAGAGTAAAGAATACAGGTGGCGTTGGCCACTCCGTCTGTAGCCCCCTGGTATCCTTTTGCCTGTGGAGCCTATCTCCTCCGCTCCCCTCCAGGCCTTCTTAGGTCAGGACCTTGACCGGCTAGAGACAGTGGTTAACTCTGACCCGCTCCTCGTCTCAAGGCCAGAGTACGAGGACCGTGTATCTTCAATCCGCTGCAGACCTTTGCTGAATTCTGGCAGGAGTCCGCAATCAGAGACGAAGGCCACAATCATAGACAAAGATCACAATCAAAGACCTTGAACGTAAGATGGCCGTAGATTAAATCTGAAAGAATATGTGTTTCCTAAAAGTGTGCCCTCCACCTTCACCCACTACATGGTTCCCCCTATCTTTGGTTCCCCCCATCTCCTCTATTCCGGGCCGAGGCAGCGCCCTGGTGCATTTAGGCCCCCTTCAGGAGAGGAGTGGTGTAGTGTTGAATGGTGAAGTGGTGTCCAGAGAGATGCTCCATCCTTACCTGGAAGAGGAGATACCACACCTCGAACTGAGGTGCAGTACCCCTGTGGCGACTGAACCCTCAGGGGCACCACATGCACACAAACCACTTACCACTTACATAACACTATACAAGTTAATGCTGTCTTTGATAGAAAGATGTAAGAATGCACAGAATGTTGCAGATTGTTATGTACCAGGCTGTGTAGTCACAGACTGGTCTGAGAGCCCATGCTGATCTCTATCACCAAAACTCCTACAATGGGCACATGAGCATCACAACTGGACTATGGAGCAATGGAAGAATGTGGTCGGGTCTGATAAATCACATTTTATCATATATTTATACATTAAGTAGACATCTGGGTGTGTGTGCCATCTCTAACCCAAAGAAGAGATACACTATGGAATGAAGACAGGCCGATAGAGGCAGTAGGATCTGGTAATGTACTGCTGGGAAATTTTGTGTTGTGGTTAGCAAATAAATTGAATTCCACTCAAATTTTTCAAAAATCCGCATTCCTCAAAATGCTATTTTTTTGTAATTTACTTCTGACCAGACTTAGCAAAATGGCGGCCGCTGGCCACCATTTTTATGACCCATAAAATTCCATCAAAATGTAAAAAAAACAAAAGAAATCCTTAAATTCACCTCTCCGGCCGCTCCACATCACACCTCCAGTCCTCGTCACTGCATCTTCAGAGCGCCCCCGCTCACACTGAAATCCTCTGACATCTCGCTCTGGGCCAGTCCTTCCGACTTTCATTAGGACCTCAGAGGATTTTGCACAAGTGAGCAAAAGATCATGGCATCATGATGTCAAAACATGCGCCACGACCTTGCACCCGCATGAGCCAAACCCTCTTAGAGCTCCATCAAAGCCAAAAGTCCCAGCCCAGTATGAGACGCCAGGGAATTTTACCACGAGTGGTGGTGATCTGAAGATGTGGCAAAGACCGGACAGATGACAGCAATGAACAGAGGAACCAGGGAAATGAGCGGTAATGTGAGTATTAGGATTTTTATCTATTTTTAACATATTACGTTTATTATGATCTGGAGGGGTCCCGTAGCATAATAAGGGACATTCAATTCGCAGAGAATAACTTCTCCATTAATCGTATTTCTAGTCCTGGCATGGGGTTTGTACCACCTACGAAAACACAGTCTAGACCAAGTAGTAGTAGTATTTTCTAAAATTTGCACTGAAATGGTTCCAGGACATGACAAGATGTTGATATCCCAGGTTTAAATCTGATGGATCATTTGTGGGATATGCTGGAAAAACAAGTCCACGCCTCACAATTTATAGGATCTGCCGTTAACGTTTTGGTGCCGTAAACCAAAGGACAATGAGAACCGGTGGAATCTATATCTTCAATGGTTGAGGGGAAATTACAACATATTTTTCCAGAATTTGCCTCAACGTCTTCCATCTATCCACCTGCGTTCCTCGGAGAGTTTTCACAGTAAGAAGGAATTTCAGGATTTCCAATATGGGTTTAATACGAGCTCAGATCCCATAATATCTACACGAGTTCCTGTCAGTGACTGCACCTCACGTCGGCGCAGGTTATAAAGCCGCGCATAAGAATCGAAGCCATTTGTATGCGTGAACGTCCGATAGCTCAATGCCCAGAAGTATTGTGGGTAACAAAGTATTCGCAACCGAGGCAAAGACACACATATAACCGGCTCCTCGGCTCCGGCACGCAGCATCGTTAGGAGCTGATTTCACACACAATCTGAGGAAAATTTCCTAAAGGCTGAAAGAATTAATGGGCCTGTCAGGAATATTCTCCTGTGAGCGAACACGTGTTCCATATTTCCATGACTTTACATACATTAACCCTTTCCCACAACGGATTTACTGCATTTTATTAGCATGCTGGTATTTCTGAGGAGATCCTACTCCACAAACTACATGAAACATGATACAAATAATATATTAATGGGCAGAGACATAGGCCTACATTTTTAAAGCAGATTTTCTTTAGTTTTGAGCATAAGACTGAGCCAAAAAAACAAAGTCGTAATTGATGATCGGATGAAAAATTGCAGGAAAAACGTACAACTTTTCTTAGATGAGAAAGTGGATGTAATAGAAAAAGAAAGAGTCCACGCAAAGATAAAATTTGGCGCATAATTTGATATGAATTTAGTGTAAATATGATTTTCTAAGATTAAGATGTACAGAGGTGTGATCCTCTTATTTGTCACTAGGCTTACTTCTATCAGTGTCTTGGTGCCATATTTTTGCAGTATACTATTGAGGTTTAACATTGTTTTTGCTTCATTTTTTGGTGTAATTTGTGAATTTTTGGGAGTTTTTTTACCCAAAAGATTGAAAGATGGCCTGTCTCTAGATCAAAAGTGCCCAGTTGAGGCTCTTCTTTTATTTCCACTCTTCTTCTCCACCTAGTTTTCCATTCTTTTATTTTATTTTTTTTAAATCCCTGAGATATGAGCCATTTCATTAAGTGCTCATTTTTATTGTATTTACAAGGGGGTGGTGCTAGTAGGATCCTCTGGGGCGTGTCTTTAGGCTGCTCTGCATTATTAATCCCCCTTTTAAGCACCATAAAAATTACAATTAAATAAAAAGACCCATATCTCTGGAACTGTATGATGGATTTAGAAAAAAATACAACTGAATACTAAGGGGAGCTGAGGGAATAAAAAAAAAAAACACCACTTGACCTGTTGACAGGTTCTCTTTAAAAAGGTTGTCCATTATCACCAAATAATTTCCAAGGAGGAAAAAACTACTAGAAGAATAGTTACCTCTTGAGAGAGCACCTGTCTCGCATCCCCAAAAATTAGTTTGTTAGCTTCCCAAAATCTCTGTGCTCCCCTGAATCTGCCACTGTTTTCTGTTTGTCATTTTGTCAATCTGTTGTGGAGATAGGCCCATTCTTCTAATCACTGCTCGGCAGCATCTGAGCCTGGCTGAGTTGACTCAAAATCTCCAGGGGTGGGATTCAGCTTTTTTGCAGCGGTTGTGGGGAAGCGGTTGTTAAAATCGCATTGACCCTAACCGGTATTGGGGGGCTGCCAGTTTTAACTGAATGTGTGTCCTCAGACGCACGTTTAGTTAAAATATGTTGTGGTGCAGAAAGCTTCCTGCTTTCTGCATCAAATAGTTAAAATAGCCGCTGGCCTATCAGAGGCCGGCAGCTGACCTCGGTGTGTAAGGTGCCCAGGGGGGTAGTCATGGGTGCGGAGCTGCTGTGTTCCCGCACCCTGGCACCTTACAAATAAACGGTGTCCCAATTCTCCTGTGCTCTGCGTGTGGTGCGTAACACTCACGTTTTGGTCGCAGGCCTCTGCTGTCTCCGGCTCTTCAACTTTAGGAACCGCTGCACACACATTAGGGGACATCAAATTCATTTTATAATAAAGAAGATTACTTAACTGTAAAATGCAGTACTGGGCACAAACTTTTCACTTTTCAAAGTCCATAGCACAGCACGTTCTGATGTCGCCCTGAGCTATCCCTTTCCTCTCTGGCATCTCTGACCCTGGGATGCTCTGTCCGGCTCTGCAGCTTCCATGAGTCCCATCTCAACTCCCTTTTGCGATTCTCCGTCCGACTTCGTCTCTTAGGAAGATATTGAGGCACGCTTCTCAATGTCTCAGTTGGACTGTAGGCCCTGAACATTCCAGGAATGTCCGCTTTGAGTTTATGGCTGACATTCTCTTGCTGCTGAACAGCCCATGCTCCTCGTGCCCTCAGACCTCCAACTACTGCTCTCTCTCCATCTTTTTCTCACTGCACTAACCAGGAAGTGTTTCTCTTGATAACCGGCCCTGTCCCTCCCACACCGGGGCTGTTCCTGAACACATTAACTGCTTCTATCCTAAGCCTGTCTACTTCCTGAACCTATTGTGCCCACCACTGCACTCACCACTGCACTCATCTTATAGCTAAATCTAAACCTATGTCCCATGTACTAATCTCATCCTTTCCCTATATCTAATACATTTATCAGAACACACTGAGCCATCCATAAATTATAGCAATACATTAACCATGCACCTTGGTGCCTATAAGGTTCTATGCGATATAAAACATTTTCGTATACACAGGTTATAACCGTTTTTATAATCAAGTGAGATGCAAATGACCCTCTTACAGGCACGCACATCACTAGTGTATGACGTCTATGACGTCACTGCCATGCGCTGGCCTGTCCGCATATGGAGCAGGAAGAGGACGCCACAGGCCTGTGGACAGGTAAGAAGAATTTTTTTATTTTGTTACAGATGAGTAGCAATATGGGGGAAATAGGCATCCAGGATGGAGGACTTATGGGGACCAGGATAGGGGATATAATGGGACCAGTGTGGAAAACATATGGGGACCTGGATGGGGGACATATGTTGACCAGAATGTGGGACATATGAGGAACAGAATGGCGGACATAGGGGCCTAAGATGGAGGACATATGGGAGCTCATTCTGCTGTGTTGTGTGGCATTATGTCACTTTTATTCCTCATCTGGTGCAGTGTAGAAGTCGGGAAAAATAGGGGATTGTGTTCCAGAAGCGATCAGCTATAAATGACTGTGTGTTACTTTCTGCAGAGACAAGGCATGGCTGGAAGAAATGATGGCGGTCTGTACTGGATGAAGAAGAAAAGCAAAGATAAATTACTTCAACTAGAGATGTCACTGGTAAGTCATGGTATTACCTGTACACTTACAGTATATACTATATACAGAGCTCTTGTGTATAATGTCACCAGTGATCCCTGTATTACCTGTACACTGACACTATATACAGAGCTCCTGTGTCAGGACTCAAACCCAGCAGCTCTTGTGCACCAGGCAGCAGCTCTTCTCTCTGAGATATTCAGCTCGCTGGACAGTTCCTGGCTAACCAAGATTCTAGTACCTGTGTTGTTCCTGAGTTGAACACCCTATTTAAACCTGGCCTGGCACCTCCTTCCTTCCGAGATTATTGAGCTCCCAGCCTTTAGACAAGCTCTCCCTTCACCTGCTGCCTCATACAACATTATACTGCTGTTCCTGTGTACCGATTCCTGGCTTTTCCTGACTATGCTACCTGCCGGTACTGCCCCTAGTGGTTGCAATACCACTACTCCAACCCAGGTTAGTTCCTAACTAGTGTTGAGCGAGTATGTTCTATTAAACCTTTCGCCAAGTATACTTGGGCCGAGCTTCGAGTATTTATAGCTGCTCGGTGATAAGGTTAAATCACTCCGTGTGCATGATTTGCAACTGTTTGACAGTTTTATTACATGTGAGGAATGTCTATTTCTTACACATTCCTCACATGTAATAAAGCTGTCAAACAGTTGCAAATCATGCACACGGGAGCAATTTAACCTTATCACCGAGCAGCTATAAATACTCGGAGCTCGGCCCGAGCATACTCGGACAGAACATACTCGCTCAACCCTATTCCTAACAGAATAATCTCGCACACAATATGGAGTCTGTTGCAGCCACCCTGAGACAAGTTGCTGAACTTCGGAATTTTGGTGACACATGCCAAGAAAAATTTTCTAAATTGTAAACACAGGTGTTGGATCAGCAAAAAGAAATTATTGAGTTGCGCAATTCTGGATTTGTGCAACTCTGGTCTAGAACCAAACGCACGCATGCCACTGCCCGCGAAGTTCAGCGGGGATCATCACCATTACCATGGATTCCTTAATCAATGTCGTATCTACTTCCAGATGCAACCTTCTCCATTTACCAGTGACAGGAAAAAGGTTCTGTTTTTCATTATTCTCCTGGCTGATTAGGATCTTGCATGGGCCTCACCTTATGTGGAAAAAGAATTTTGACCTCCTCAATGACTTAGTGTCCTTCATCACAGCTATGGATCAAGTGTTTGATGACCCAAATCATTGTGCTACCACTGAAACCAAGTTGCATAATTTACGTCAAGGGTGGCGATCTGTAGCTGAATATACCTCAGAATTCCGCCGCTGGGTGGCAGACACCACATGGAATTTAGCTGCCCAGAGGAGTCAATTTCGATGAGGATTATCAGAGCTAATAAAGGATGAACTTGCAAGGGTCGAGACTAGTGTTGAGCCACCCCCGTAGTGTTCGAGTTCGGTTCGTCGAACACCCGTGTGTTCGCCGAACTGTTCGTCGAACTGTTCGTCGAACACCGTTAAAACCAATGGCAGGCAAACAAAAACACATAGAAACACATAGAAAACACCTTCAAAGGTGTCCAAAAGCTGACAAACTGCTCAGAAGACACAACTAACACATGGAAAAGTGACAAGTACATATAGTCATGCGAAAAGAAAAGAGGTGGAGGAGTAAAAGGAGGGGGAGACACAGATATAGGCATGTCATGCCCTTCTAAAATCCAAAAAGTGAGAAGCCGACACGTTCAGTCCGCTCCTGCCCGTGCCACCTCCGCGTCGCCGGGTTTGTGCCAGAGCCGCGGTGAACCCTGACGGCCAGCCCCCCTCTCCCAATACTGGTGCCTGTCCGCTGGTGGGTCGAGCGAGCCCCCCTGTGGTGGAGGCAGCTCTAAGCTTTTTAATTTAAATTGTCTCTCTAATTTGAATGAATACACTTTAAATCCATTTACAAGGATCTATTGGAGGGCAAGTCTCATGACAGCAGCCACGTAATTCCAGCTCCAGTAGCGTCCACTAAAGCTGCTGCAGTTAAAAAGCTTTTATAAGGATCGAGCTCGGCTGTTCACCGCAAGGCATCCTACTGCCAGTCCCAGCCCCTATGCCTTGGGGTGCCTCCTGATGCTCTTCACTGAGTATCCCGTGGTCCCGAAGCATTTCCTTTGAAAAAATTAAGTGTCCAAACTACAGGTGGTGTAGCTTGCTTAACAGCCGGGATAATCCACTGACTAGCAGACCCTGCTACTAGGCACAAAGTATTTCCTGGGCTAGATGCAGTTAAAAATTTGTAATTAGATACTCTCGTTGGATGCTGAGAAAGCATTCCATAGAGTCTCCTGGCACGCCATATATGATTCTCTTAAAAAGCTTGGGGTAGGGGTCTAGGGGACCCTTTTATAGCCAAAATCACGGCCCTGTATCGCAATACGTCACCTAGGCTGAAGATAAATGGAACTGTAGCACCCTGAGGGCTCGGTTGCTACAGAGGTATTGCACCTCACCCAGAGGTGTGATATCTCACTCTCAGGTAAGGATGTAGTGTGGATCAGGACCCGACACCTGCATGCATTACACCACATTGCCGTGGGGCAGGGCGACCAATATGCCCCTGAGATGGGCACGACAGTCCCTGTCCCTGGCTGGAGTGGGGGGAGGGAACACTGAGGAAGGGGAACCCTGTAGTGCAGGAGCAGGGAGGAAGCAGTTCCTGGGTGCATTGAGAAGGGAGTATAAAAGGTGGGCACCATCTTAGTTCAGTGCAGAGAAGTCTGATCAGAAGTGGCAGGGAGCAGGGGCTCTGCACGAGCTCTGCTCCGGAGGCGGGCCTAGTAACAGAGGCCCAGGCCTGGAAGAGGGAGAAGGAAGGAAGAGGAGCGGAGAAGGCTCCAGGAACGAGGAACGAAGGGATCCCAGGGGTGCGGACGGGCGAGTCGCCACCGCACGCCCGAATCCACCTGCGTGGAGGGGTCAGGCCAAAGGGGGAGACCGGTCCCCGAAACTAGTGGAGGCAGGAAACGACCCTCAGCTAGAAACAGGAGGCTGTGACATTTTATGTGGCGCAGCCCCTCGCTACACCCGCTAGGAAGGCACCACATAGGGTCAGGGAAACTGGCGCCAAGTTTACCAAGAGGAGGCCCGAGGCAGCCAGACAGAAGGGTTGGTAAGAAAGGCCAGACAAAGGACACACAAAGGGGGTCCTGTGAAGCGCTCCAAAGTTATCTGGGAGTTGTCTGAGCCCCTCACCTGGTGAGCACAGTACGACGTGGGCAGCCGTTACCTGCAGACGTGGTCTGGATAATAAGAACTGTGAGTAAAGGTCCTGGACTGCATCACTGACTCCGTGTCGTTACTGCTGCTGCCCTGCACCATCACCCCCATCCTCCGCATACACTGCCCTGAGGCTATACTCCTCCCGTGGGGAGTTATGCTACGCTCTGCTGCACCCACAACACCAGCCTCAGCGGTCTGCCCTGGAGCGGCGGTTCACTCTGACCGCAATCCACGGGTGGCGTAGTCGGACATTTAAACATCAAAACCACATAAATAGTTCCGCCACTGGTTTGACCGCCCTGGGCCACGGAACCGGGTCACCGCCACGGAGACTACAACCACCAGCATCCACCTAAAAGGGTCCGGCTCCGGGTGTCCCAAGGCCCAGGGGGCGCGTCAGAACATTTTCATCACCTTTCACAATCACCAATGGGACAAGGCAGGGATGTTCTCTGTCCCCTCTCTTATACATCCTAGTGACGGAGCACCTGCTCTCATCAATTCGCCATAACCCCAATATTAGGTGGATTGAGGTGGGAGGCACCGAGTACAAGTGCTCTCTATTTGCTGATGATGTCCTAGTATATATCACTCAATCACATATATCCATCCATGCTGTTATGGCTGAAATAGATCACTTTGTTACATGGTCAAATTTTAAAATCAATGCAGCGAAGTCTGAGGCCCTCGATGTCTCCCTCCCCAAATCCATATAGGATTCCATCCAGTCCAACTTTCCCTTTGCCTGGCCCTCACAGGGTATCAAATACTTAGGAATTCCTATTCATAGAGACCTCTCCCATCTATGTTATCTTAATTTTGGGCCCTTTATTGAACAACTCCATACAGACCACGGTTGGCAAGTTAGAACTGTAAGATTCACTACGTGAACCACTGGTGTTTTGTGGAAAAGCACATGTACACTGCGTTCCAAATTATTATGCAAAAAGTGTTTAGGAGTGATAAGGGAAGAATTTGTTTGTTTGTCAGTTAAACTCATTGATGGTGATGTGTGTCAGGGCTCTTTATATCACTGTAAGCAATTGCAGACACCTGTGCTAATTAGTTTGGCAGGTGTGTCCAATGAAAGGCAAGACTACTTAAGAAGGCTGTCTCACATTATTAAGCAGCCTACATTTTCTGCCAAAATGGGAAAGAAAAAGGATGTGTCGGCTGCTGAGAAGCAACAAATTGTGGAGTGTTTAGGTCAAGGCATGACTACAATCAACATTGTGCGATGATCAGGATGAAGTGTCTTGGCAATCAAGAAGTATGTAGCTGATTCACAGTACACACGTGTGCGTGCTGATAAGGGCAAATTGAGGACTCTTTCCTACAGGCAATTACGTCAGGTTGAAAGAGCAGCGGCAAAAAAGCCTTGTCATAGCAGCAGACAAGTTTTTGAAGCTGCTGGTGCCTCCAACGTCCCCCGAACAACAAGATGCAGGGTCCTTCAGAGGTTTGCAGCTGTGCATATGCCATCCTCTCGACCTCCTCTATCCACTTCACACAAGCAGAAACGGCCCCAGTGGGCCAAACATTACATGAAGACTGATTTCAAAACTGTTTTGTTCACGGATGAGTGCCGTGCAGCGCTCGATGGTCCAGATGGATGGAGTGGAGGATGGCTGGTTGATGGACACCCCACGCAAACACGGCTACAGCGCCAACAAGGAGGAGGTGGAGTAATGTTTTGGGCTGGAATCATGGGGAGAGAGATTGTCGGCCCCTTTAGGATCCCTGAAGGCGCTAAAGATGAACTCCATAATGTATGTGGATTTTCTCAAACAGCACTTCCTGCCATGGTTCAAGAAGAAGAACCGTGTATTTCACAGCAAGATCATTTTTTTGCATGATAATGCACCATCTCATGCTGCACATAAAACATCTGCATCTCTGGCTGATATGGGCATAAAAGGGGACAAACTTATGGTGTGACCCCCATGCTCCCCTGACCTCTACCCCATTCAGAACCTTTGGAGCATCATTAAAAGGAGTGTCTATGATGGCGGGAGGCAGTTCATATCTAAGCAACAGCTCTGGGAGGGTATTCTGTCCTCATGCAAAACAATTGAAGCAGAAACCATCCAAAACCTGACAAATTCAATGGACGAGAGAGTTCAGAAGCTCCTTTCGAACAAGGGGTCCTATGTGAAAATGTAACATCACCTAGAATAAAGTTTTGAGTTGAAAACTGTTTGATTTCAGTTTCTAACAACCTGCTAATGCTTATAATTTCAAAAATGACCATTTTTTTGGTCTTTATTAAAATGAAAAGGTTGATCGAAAAGTTTGGGGGATCTAAGAGTGTGGCAACCCAGTAGTCATGATTACTTCGAATTCTGACAATATGAGGGTCATGCTGCAGGTAGTGCAGCAAGAAGGCACTTATGTGTCTTGCGCATCTCGGAGCCCCAAAATTATTTTCCGGGCTAGATGCAGCTAAAAATTATTATTAATTTTAAATCTGGTGAAGCTTTAGTATAGATGGCCTAATAGGATCAGTGCTGCACACTGCTACAAAGCCCAAATTATTTTCCAGTCAAGATACAGATAAACATGATTAGTAATTTTAAATCTGGTGGAGCTTATTATAGATGGCCTAATAGAATCAGTGCTGCACACTGCTACAAAGCCCAAATTATTTTCCAGCCAAGATACAGATAAACATGATTAGTAATTTGAAAGCTTAAAACGGTTGGTAGGGTGATTTTAACCAATCATCAAGCTTTTACTCTCCCCAGGATGACACAGGGGTAGAAAAGTCGTTTCGGATCCATGATTTGTTCATCTTTATGAACGTGAGTCTGTCTACATTATCAGTGGAGAGCCGCGTGCGCTTATCTGTCAGCACACCACCAGCAGCGCTGAACACACGTTCAGACAGAACGCTGGCTGCGGGGCATGACAAGATCTCCAAGGCGTAAGTGGCTAGCTCCGGCCATTTATCCAGATTGGAAGCCCAAAAAGAGCAAGGGTCCAGTGACACAGTCATGGCTTCAATGTTTACTTGGAGATACTCCTGTACCATCGTCTCTAGGCGTTGACTATGTGTCAGACTTCTTGTCTCCTGTGGCCTTGCAAAGGATGGGCTAAAAAAGTGGTGAAATGATTCCGCAAAATTGATGTTACCAGCAGATACTGTGGTTCTGTTACGGTTTGAGTGCTGAACACTTGACGGTCCCACGGTTGGCAAGTTGGAACTGTGAGATTCACTACGTGCACCACTGGTATTTTGTGGAAAAGCACATGTAAGATTCTGCAACAGTCTCTGCTGATACTCCTGCATGCGTGCATCCCTTTCTATGGCAGGAATAATTTCTGCAAATTTACTTTTGTACCGGGGATCTAACAGTGTGGCAACCCAGTAGTCAGGATTATTTCTAATTCTCACAATTCGAGGGTCATGTTGCAGGTAGTGCAGCAAGAAGGCACTCATGTGTGTTGCGCTTCCAGGAGCACCAAGTCCCTGTTGTGTTGGTGGCGAGGTAACAATCATGCTTCCTTCCTCTGCCCTCTCCCCCCAACCTCGCACAACAGAAATGTGATCAAGGTCTCCCTCATCTGATGAGTCTTCCATCAGTTCGTCCTCCACTTCTTCCTGGGCTCCTGCACCTTCCTCACTAGTTTGGCTGCTACCATGCGCCCTGGTAAAACCATCTCCCCCACCCTCACATGCCTGCCGCCTTGGTGCTGCCGACCGTCTGGACCTTGCAGATGTTAGCCCTTCCGCATACAACTCCTCCTCCTCTACTTCCTCCACCTCCTCTTGTGCCACCACCTGACTCCGAATTCTGATTAACATGTGCTCCAGCATGTAAATCACCGGAATAGTCATGCTGATAATGGCATCGTCAGCACTAAACATCTTCGTCGCCATTTCAAAACTGTGCAGAAGGGTGCATAGGTCCCTGATCTGAGACCACTCCTCCAGCGTGATTTGCCCCACCTCTGAATCTCGTTGGCCCAGGCTATACGTCAGAACGTATTGCACCAGGGCTTGTCGGTGCTGCCACAGTCGCTGCAACATGTGCAGAGTTGAATTCCACCGGGTAGGCACATCGCATTTTAGCCGGTGAAGTGGCAGGCCCAACGACTTCTGTAGAGATGTAAGTCGCTGAGCTGCGGGATGCGAACGGCGGAAGTGAGCACACAGCGACCGTGCCCTCTGCAGAAGGCCATCTAGTCTGGGATAGTGGGCTAAAAATTGCTGGACAACCAGGTTCAACACGTGAGCCATACAAGGCACGTGTGTGACATTGCCCCGGAGAAGGGCCGCACCCAGGTTTGCAGCATTGTCGCACACGGCCTTCCCTGGTTTCAGGTCCAGTGGAGACAACCATTCATGAAATTGGTTCTCCAGAGCTGACCACAACTCCTCAGCTGTGTGACTCACATTTCCCAGACATTTCAATGTAAAAACCGCCTGATGACGTTGAGCCCTACTGCCAGCATAGTAAGGAGGTGTGCAGGATCCCTTCTGCGCAGTTAGAAAGCTTGTGGCATGACCAGACAGGCTTTGGGTGCAGGTGGAAGACCGAGAGGAGGTTGAGGAGGCAGAAGCAGTGGAGGAACTTTGACATAAAGAGGATTGACGCACAACTCGTGGGGACGGCAAGACTTGGACAGCAGCCCCTTGTCCTGCTGTCACCATAGTTACCCAGTGCCCAGTCAGCGACATGTAACGCCCCTGTCCATGCCTACTCGTCCAAGTGTCTGTGGTGAAATGCACCCTGTCACACACAGAGTTTCTCAAAGAAGCGGTGATGTTGTGTGCGACATGCTGGTGGAGCGCAGGCACACCTTTCTTTGAGAAGTAGTGCCGACTGGGCATCTGGTACTGGGGCACTGCGACGGACATAAGGTCTCGAAAATCCTCTGTGTCCACCAGGCGGAAAGGCAGCATTTCTGTAGCCAAGAGCTTGCAGATGGTGAAATTCAACCTCTTAGCTTTCTCATGGCTAGGAGGAAATGGTCTTTTACTTGTCCACATCTGAGGGACCGAGGGCTGGCTATTGTGCTTAGACGGGGTTGATAAGGGTGTCCCCGGCAAACTGCCGGTCTGTGAGGAAGATGCAGGCGGACATGTTAGGTTGCCTTGATCCAAAGGTGGTGCTATCGATGTCGGACAGCGCTCAACACCAGCTGGTGTTACCACCTCCAAAGAAAATGATGACCTGCCAATCACGCTGGCTGTTGCGGGTAAAGAGGTGGCAGGTCTGCGCCCCAAAACAGGTGTGACTGCTGTCCCCCCAGTCACAGAGGATGAAGAGGCCGCGGATGCACAAGATATGGCAGACGGTGGTTGGCCCGGCCGGCTAGGCCGCATTGTAGCACACTGAGCTTCCCACTGCAACTTATGCTTCATGTCCATGTGCCGGTTCATGCATGAAGTACTCAAACTATGTATTTTTTGGCCTCTACTTAGCTTTTGCTGACAAATGTTACAGATAACACGAGTTGGGTCATCTTTATCGATCTGAAAAAATGCCCAGGCTATGCAAGGCTTAGCACCCATGCGACCTGAAGAGCCACCACGACTTGTGGTGAGAGGCAGAGTTGTGTTTGAGGATGCAGTTGTTGACGTGCTTCCAGTACTACGTCTCTGTCCAGGAAGGCGCAACCTGACCTCGTCGTCACTAGCATCTTCCTCCACCTCCTCTGCTGACCTCATCTCTTGGCTGACTGTGGGTTGACAGTAAGTGGGATCTCCACCCTCATCATCATCACCCTGTGCGTTATCACACCCGTCGTCCTCAGAGCCAACCTGTTCCTGCCCTGACAAAAAACTAAAGTTGTCGCTCCAATCAGGAATTTGAGTCTTATCATCGTCTTCCTCATTGTCTCCACCAACAGGAGTTACAGTTTGGGAATGAGGGTCTACATTATGGTCAGAACCTTCTGCGTCTGGTCCTGGATCCGACTCATAAAGATTCTGGGCATCAGTGCAGATCATTTCCTCGTCTGGATTCACAGAAGCGCTGGAGTCGGCCTCTGATTCCCAGGCTATAGTATGAGTAAACAGCTCTGCAGACTCAACCATCTGTTCTACCTCATACTCAGACGGGCAGCTGGAGATTTGGGAGCTGTGAGGAAGCAAGTGCGATTGGGGTGACACCTTTGAGGACTGGAGTATTTGTGATGTTGAAGTTGATGTGGAGGAGAGCCCACTTAAAGGAGCACTTGATATCCGTTGAAGCACCTGCTGTTTTTGTGCCTCATCTGGAATTTGTAGCGATTGGCGTGGCCGTAAGAAAGGGATCTTATCACATTGTCCGCTAAAAGAAGTAGACATTTTAGTTTGGCTGGAAGATGGTCTTTCTTCTGCAGATGTTACTGTTGCTTTAACACCTACACCACGGACACAACCTTTTTTCCCCTTCCCAACACGCCTATTCCCCTTTCCACCAGCAGCAGGCCTTTTTCCACTCATTTTGGTGGTTAACTAATTCACAACTCTGGAGTTGTTTGCACAAAAAAACAATGGATGGGAACCGAGCAGAGCTGAGTGGCCAAACTGTGGTATTAGGCCAAAACTATTGGCTGGGTTAGATGCAGAAAAAAATTATATTCAATTTGCAACCTGATGGAGGTCAGTATAGATGGACTAATAGAACAAGTCCCACACACAGCTAGAAGCCCAAATATTTTTTCAGAGGTAGATGCAGAAAAAAATTTTATTCAGTTTGCAACCTGATGGAGGTCTGTATAGATGGATTAATAGAACAAGTCCCACACACAGCTACAAGCCCAATATTTTTTCAGAGGTAGATGCAGAAAAAAAATATATTCAGTTTGCAACCTGATGGAGGTCAGTATAGATGGACTAATAGAGAAAGTCCCACACACTGCTAGAAGGCCAAATATTTTTTCAGAGCTAGATGCAGACAAAAAATTATTTTGAATTTGCAACCCGATGGAGGTCAGTATAGGTGGACTAATAGAACAAGTCCCACACACTGCTAGAAGGCCAAATATTTTTTCAGAGCTAGATGCAGAAAAAAATTATATTCAGTTTGCAACCTGATGGAGGTCTGTATAGATGGATTAATAGAACAAGTCCCACACACAGCTAGAAGCCCAAATATTTTTTCAGAGGTAGATGCAGATAAAAATTATTTTTAATTTGCAACCTGATGGAGGTCAGTATAGATGGACTAATAGAGAAAGTCTGACACACTGCTAGAAGGCCAAATATTTTTTCAGAGCTAGATGCAGATAAAAATTATTTTTAATTTGCAACCTGATGGAGGTCAGTATAGATGGACTAATAGAACAAGTCCCACACACAGCTAGAAGGCCAAATATTTTTTCAGAGCTAGATGCAGATAAAAATTATATTCAATTTGCAACCTGATGGAGGTCAGTATAGATGGACTAATAGAGAAAGTCCCACACACTGCTAGAAGGCCAAATATTTTTTCAGAGCTAGATGCAGATAAAAATTATATTCAATTTGCAACCTGATGGAGGTCAGTATAGATGGACTAATAGAACAAGTCCCACACACAGCTAGAAGCCCAAATATTTTTTCAGAGGTACTGTAGATGCAGATAAAAATTATTTTTAATTTGCAACCTGATGGAGGTCAGTATAGATGGACTAATACAACAAGTCCCACACACAGCTAGAAGCCCAATATTTTTTCAGAGATAGATGCAGAAAAAAATATATTCAGTTTGCAACCTGACGGAGGTCTGTATAGATGGACTAATACAACAAGTCCCACACACAGCTAGAAGCCCAATATTTTTTCAGAGGTAGATGCAGATAAAAATTATATTCAATTTGCAACCTGATGGAAGTCAGTATTGATGGACTAATAGAGAAAGTCCCACACACAGCTAGAAGCCCAATATTTTTTCAGAGCTAGATGCAGATAAAAATTATATTCAATTTGCAACCTGATGGAGGTCAGTATAGATGGACTAATACAACAAGTCCCACACACAGCTAGAAGCCCAATATTTTTTCAGAGGTAGATGCAGAAAAAAATATATTCAGTTTGCAACCTGATGGAGGTCTGTATAGATGGACTAATACAACAAGTCCCACACACAGCTAGAAGCCCAATAGTTTGGCAGGTGTGTCCAATGAAAGGCAAGACTACTTAAGAAGGCTGTCTCACATTATTAAGCAGCCTACATTTTCTGCCAAAATGGGAAAGAAAAAGGATGTGTCGGCTGCTGAGAAGCAACAAATTGTGGAGTGTTTAGGTCAAGGCATGACTACAATCAACATTGTGCGATGATCAGGATGAAGTGTCTTGGCAATCAAGAAGTATGTAGCTGATTCACAGTACACACGTGTGCGTGCTGATAAGGGCAAATTGAGGACTCTTTCCTACAGGCAATTACGTCAGGTTGAAAGAGCAGCGGCAAAAAAGCCTTGTCATAGCAGCAGACAAGTTTTTGAAGCTGCTGGTGCCTCCAACGTCCCCCGAACAACAAGATGCAGGGTCCTTCAGAGGTTTGCAGCTGTGCATACGCCATCCTGTCGACCTCCTCTATCCACTTCACACAAGCAGAAACGGCTCCAGTGGGCCAAACATTACATGAAGACTGATTTCAAAACTGTTTTGTTCACGGATGAGTGCCGTGCAGCGCTCGATGGTCCAGATGGATGGAGTGGAGGATGGCTGGTTGATGGACACCCCACGCAAACACGGCTACAGCGCCAACAAGGAGGAGGTGGAGTAATGTTTTGGGCTGGAATCATGGGGAGAGAGATTGTCGGCCCCTTTAGGATCCCTGAAGGCGCTAAAGATGAACTCCATAATGTATGTGGATTTTCTCAAACAGCACTTCCTGCCATGGTTCAAGAAGAAGAACCGTGTATTTCACAGCAAGATCATTTTTTTGCATGATAATGCACCATCTCATGCTGCACATAAAACATCTGCATCTCTGGCTGATATGGGCATAAAAGGGGACAAACTTATGGTGTGACCCCCATGCTCCCCTGACCTCTACCCCATTCAGAACCTTTGAAGCATCATTAAAAGGAGTGTCTATGATGGCGGGAGGCAGTTCATATCTAAGCAACAGCTCTGGGAGGGTATTCTGTCCTCATGCAAAACAATTGAAGCAGAAACCATCCAAAACCTGACAAATTCAATGGACGAGAGAGTTCAGAAGCTCCTTTCGAACAAGGGGTCCTATGTGAAAATGTAACATCACCTAGAATAAAGTTTTGAGTTGAAAACTGTTTGATTTCAGTTTCTAACAACCTGCTAATGCTTATAATTTCAAAAATGACCATTTTTGTTGGTCTTTATTAAAATGAAAAGGTTGATCGAAAAGTTTGGGGGATCTAAGAGTGTGGCAACCCAGTAGTCATGATTACTTCGAATTCTGACAATATGAGGGTCATGCTGCAGGTAGTGCAGCAAGAAGGCACTTATGTGTCTTGCGCATCTCGGAGCCCCAAAATTATTTTCCGGGCTAGATGCAGCTAAAAATTATTATTAATTTTAAATCTGGTGAAGCTTTAGTATAGATGGCCTAATAGGATCAGTGCTGCACACTGCTACAAAGCACAAATTATTTTCCAGTCAAGATACAGATAAACATGATTAGTAATTTTAAATCTGGTGGAGCTTATTATAGATGGCCTAATAGAATCAGTGCTGCACACTGCTACAAAGCCCAAATTATTTTCCAGCCAAGATACAGATAAACATGATTAGTAATTTGAAAGCTTAAAACGGTTGGTAGGGTGATTTTAACCAATCATCAAGCTTTTACTCTCCCCAGGATGACACAGGGGTAGAAAAGTCGTTTCGGATCCATGATTTGTTCATCTTTATGAACGTGAGTCTGTCTACATTATCAGTGGAGAGCCGCGTGCGCTTATCTGTCAGCACACCACCAGCAGCGCTGAACACACGTTCAGACAGAACGCTGGCTGCGGGGCATGACAAGATCTCCAAGGCGTAAGTGGCTAGCTCCGGCCATTTATCCAGATTGGAAGCCCAAAAAGAGCAAGGGTCCAGTGACACAGTCATGGCTTCAATGTTTACTTGGAGATACTCCTGTACCATCGTCTCTAGGCGTTGACTATGTGTCAGACTTCTTGTCTCCTGTGGCCTTGCAAAGGATGGGCTAAAAAAGTGGTGAAATGATTCCGCAAAATTGATGTTACCAGCAGATACTGTGGTTCTGTTACGGTTTGAGTGCTGAACACTTGACGGTCCCACGGTTGGCAAGTTGGAACTGTGAGATTCACTACGTGCACCACTGGTATTTTGTGGAAAAGCACATGTAAGATTCTGCAACAGTCTCTGCTGATACTCCTGCATGCGTGCATCCCTTTCTATGGCAGGAATAATTTCTGCAAATTTACTTTTGTACCGGGGATCTAACAGTGTGGCAACCCAGTAGTCAGGATTATTTCTAATTCTCACAATTCGAGGGTCATGTTGCAGGTAGTGCAGCAAGAAGGCACTCATGTGTGTTGCGCATCCAGGAGCACCAAGTCCCTGTTGTGTTGGTGGCGAGGTAACAATCATGCTTCCTTCCTCTGTCCTCTCCCCCCAACCTCGCACAACAGAAATGTGATCAAGGTCTCCCTCATCTGATGAGTCTTCCATCAGTTCGTCCTCCACTTCTTCCTGGGCTCCTGCACCTTCCTCACTAGTTTGGCTGCTACCATGCGCCCTGGTAAAACCATCTCCCCCACCCTCACATGCCTGCCGACCGTCTAGACCTTGCAGATGTTAGCCCTTCCGCATACAACTCCTCCTCTACTTCCTCCACCTCCTCTTGTGCCACCACCTGACTCCGAATTCTGTTTAACATGTGCTCCAGCATGTAAATCACCGGAATAGTCATGCTGATAATGGCATCGTCAGCACTAAACATCTTCGTCGCCATTTCAAAACTGTGCAGAAGGGTGCATAGGTCCCTGATCTGAGACCACTCCTCCAGCGTGATTTGCCCCACCTCTGAATCTCGTTGGCCCAGGCTATACGTCAGAACGTATTGCACCAGGGCTTGTCGGTGCTGCCACAGTCGCTGCAACATGTGCAGAGTTGAATTCCACCGGGTAGGCACATCGCATTTTAGCCGGTGAAGTGGCAGGCCCAACGACTTCTGTAGAGATGTAAGTCGCTGAGCTGCGGGATGCGAACGGCGGAAGTGAGCACACAGCGACCGTGCCCTCTGCAGAAGGCCATCTAGTCTGGGATAGTGGGCTAAAAATTGCTGGACAACCAGGTTCAACACGTGAGCCATACAAGGCACGTGTGTGACATTGCCCCGGCGAAGGGCCGCACCCAGGTTTGCAGCATTGTCGCACACGGCCTTCCCTGGTTTCAGGTCCAGTGGAGACAACCATTCATGAAATTGGTTCTCCAGAGCTGACCACAACTCCTCAGCTGTGTGACTCACATTTCCCAGACATTTCAATGTAAAAACCGCCTGATGACGTTGAGCCCTACTGCCAGCATAGTAAGGAGGTGTGCAGGATCCCTTCTGCGCAGTTAGAAAGCTTGTGGCATGACCAGACAGGCTTTGGGTGCAGGTGGAAGACCGAGAGGAGGTTGAGGAGGCAGAAGCAGTGGAGGAACTTTGACATAAAGAGGATTGACGCACAACTCGTGGGGACGGCAAGACTTGGACAGCAGCCCCTTGTCCTGCTGTCACCATAGTTACCCAGTGCCCAGTAAGCGACATGTAACGCCCCTGTCCATGCCTACTCGTCCAAGTGTCTGTGGTGAAATGCACCCTGTCACACACAGAGTTTCTCAAAGAAGCGGTGATGTTGTGTGCGACATGCTGGTGGAGCGCAGGCACACCTTTCTTTGAGAAGTAGTGCCGACTGGGCATCTGGTACTGGGGCACTGCGACGGACATAAGGTCTCGAAAATCCTCTGTGTCCACCAGGCGGAAAGGCAGCATTTCTGTAGCCAAGAGCTTGCAGATGGTGAAATTCAACCTCTTAGCTTTCTCATGGCTAGGAGGAAATGGTCTTTTACTTGTCCACATCTGAGGGACCGAGGGCTGGCTATTGTGCTTAGACGGGGTTGATAAGGGTGTCCCCGGCAAACTGCCGGTCTGTGAGGAAGATGCAGGCGGACATGTTAAGTTGCCTTGATCCAAAGGTGGTGCTATCGATGTCGGACAGCGCTCAACACCAGCTGGTGTTACCACCTCCAAAGAAAATGATGACCTGCCAATCACGCTGGCTGTTGCGGGTAAAGAGGTGGCAGGTCTGCGCCCCAAAACAGGTGTGACTGCTGTCCCCCCAGTCACAGAGGATGAAGAAGCCGCGGATGCACAAGATATGGCAGACGGTGGTTGGCCCGGCCGGCTAGGCCGCATTGTAGCACACTGAGCTTCCCACTGCAACTTATGCTTCATGTCCATGTGCCGGTTCATGCATGAAGTACTCAAACTATGTATTTTTTGGCCTCTACTTAGCTTTTGCTGACAAATGTTACAGATAACACGAGTTGGGTCATCTTTATCGATCTGAAAAAATGCCCAGGCTATGCAAGGCTTAGCACCCATGCGACCTGAAGAGCCACCACGACTTGTGGTGAGAGGCAGAGTTGTGTTTGAGGATGCAGTTGTTGACGTGCTTCCAGTACTACGTCTCTGTCCAGGAAGGCGCAACCTGACCTCGTCGTCACTAGCATCTTCCTCCACCTCCTCTGCTGACCTCATCTCTTGGCTGACTGTGGGTTGACAGTAAGTGGGATCTCCACCCTCATCATCATCACCCTGTGCGTTATCACACCCGTCGTCCTCAGAGCCAACCTGTTCCTGCCCTGACAAAAAACTAAAGTTGTCGCTCCAATCAGGTATTTGAGTCTTATCATCGTCTTCCTCATTGTCTCCACCAACAGGAGTTACAGTTTGGGAATGAGGGTCTACATTATGGTCAGAACCTTCTGCGTCTGGTCCTGGATCCGACTCATAAAGATTCTGGGCATCAGTGCAGATCATTTCCTCGTCTGGATTCACAGAAGCGCTGGAGTCAACCTCTGATTCCCAGGCTATAGTATGAGTAAACAGCTCTGCAGACTCAACCATCTGTTCTACCTCATACTCAGACGGGCAGCTGGAGATTTGGGAGCTGTGAGGAAGCAAGTGCGATTGGGGTGACACCTTTGAGGACTGGAGTATTTGTGATGTTGAAGTTGATGTGGAGGAGAGCCCACTTAAAGGAGCACTTGATATCCGTTGAAGCACCTGCTGTTTTTGTGCCTCATCTGGAATTTGTAGCGATTGGCGTGGCCGTAAGAAAGGGATCTTATCACATTGTCCGCTAAAAGAAGTAGACATTTTAGTTTGGCTGGAAGATGGTCTTTCTTCTGCAGATGTTACTGTTGCTTTAACACCTACCCCACGGACACAACCTTTTTTCCCCTTCCCAACACGCCTATTCCCCTTTCCACCAGCAGCAGGCCTTTTTCCACTCATTTTGGTGGTTAACTAATTCACAACTCTGGAGTTGTTTGCACAAAAAAACAATGGATGGGAACCGAGCAGAGCTGAGTGGCCAAACTGTGGTATTAGGCCAAAACTATTGGCTGGGTTAGATGCAGAAAAAAATTATATTCAATTTGCAACCTGATGGAGGTCAGTATAGATGGACTAATAGAACAAGTCCCACACACAGCTAGAAGCCCAAATATTTTTTCAGAGGTAGATGCAGAAAATTTTTTTATTCAGTTTGCAACCTGATGGAGGTCTGTATAGATGGATTAATAGAACAAGTCCCACACACAGCTACAAGCCCAATATTTTTTCAGAGGTAGATGCAGAAAAAAAATATATTCAGTTTGCAACCTGATGGAGGTCAGTATAGATGGACTAATAGAGAAAGTCCCACACACTGCTAGAAGGCCAAATATTTTTTCAGAGCTAGATGCAGACAAAAAATTATTTTGAATTTGCAACCCGATGGAGGTCAGTATAGGTGGACTAATAGAACAAGTCCCACACACTGCTAGAAGGCCAAATATTTTTTCAGAGCTAGATGCAGAAAAAAATTATATTCAGTTTGCAACCTGATGGAGGTCTGTATAGATGGATTAATAGAACAAGTCCCACACACAGCTAGAAGCCCAAATATTTTTTCAGAGGTAGATGCAGATAAAAATTATTTTTAATTTGCAACCTGATGGAGGTCAGTATAGATGGACTAATAGAGAAAGTCTGACACACTGCTAGAAGGCCAAATATTTTTTCAGAGCTAGATGCAGATAAAAATTATTTTTAATTTGCAACCTGATGGAGGTCAGTATAGATGGACTAATAGAACAAGTCCCACACACAGCTAGAAGGCCAAATATTTTTTCAGAGCTAGATGCAGATAAAAATTATATTCAATTTGCAACCTGATGGAGGTCAGTATAGATGGACTAATAGAGAAAGTCCCACACGCTGCTAGAAGGCCAAATATTTTTTCAGAGCTAGATGCAGATAAAAATTATATTCAATTTGCAACCTGATGGAGGTCAGTATAGATGGACTAATAGAACAAGTCCCACACACAGCTAGAAGCCCAAATATTTTTTCAGAGGTACTGTAGATGCAGATAAAAATTATTTTTAATTTGCAACCTGATGGAGGTCAGTATAGATGGACTAATACAACAAGTCCCACACACTGCTAGAAGGCCAAATATTTTTTCAGAGGTAGATGCAGAAAAAAATATATTCAGTTTGCAACCTGACGGAGGTCTGTATAGATGGACTAATACAACAAGTCCCACACACAGCTAGAAGCCCAATATTTTTTCAGAGGTAGATGCAGATAAAAATTATATTCAATTTGCAACCTGATGGAGGTCAGTATTGATGGACTAATAGAGAAAGTCCCACACACAGCTAGAAGCCCAATATTTTTTCAGAGCTAGATGCAGATAAAAATTATATTCAATTTGCAACCTGATGGAGGTCAGTATAGATGGACTAATACAACAAGTCCCACACACAGCTAGAAGCCCAATATTTTTTCAGAGGTAGATGCAGAAAAAAATATATTCAGTTTGCAACCTGATGGAGGTCTGTATAGATGAACTAATACAACAAGTCCCACACACAGCTAGAAGCCCAATAGTTTGGCAGGTTTGTCCAATGAAAGGCAAGACTACTTAAGAAGGCTGTCTCACATTATTAAGCAGCCTACATTTTCTGCCAAAATGGGAAAGAAAAAGGATGTGTCGGCTGCTGAGAAGCAACAAATTGTGGAGTGTTTAGGTCAAGGCATGACTACAATCAACATTGTGCGATGATCAGGATGAAGTGTCTTGGCAATCAAGAAGTATGTAGCTGATTCACAGTACACACGTGTGCGTGCTGATAAGGGCAAATTGAGGACTCTTTCCTACAGGCAATTACGTCAGGTTGAAAGAGCAGCGGCAAAAAAGCCTTGTCATAGCAGCAGACAAGTTTTTGAAGCTGCTGGTGCCTCCAACGTCCCCCGAACAACAAGATGCAGGGTCCTTCAGAGGTTTGCAGCTGTGCATACGCCATCCTGTCGACCTCCTCTATCCACTTCACACAAGCAGAAACGGCTCCAGTGGGCCAAACATTACATGAAGACTGATTTCAAAACTGTTTTGTTCACGGATGAGTGCCGTGCAGCGCTCGATGGTCCAGATGGATGGAGTGGAGGATGGCTGGTTGATGGACACCCCACGCAAACATGGCTACAGCGCCAACAAGGAGGAGGTGGAGTAATGTTTTGGGCTGGAATCATGGGGAGAGAGATTGTCGGCCCCTTTAGGATCCCTGAAGGCGCTAAAGATGAACTCCATAATGTATGTGGATTTTCTCAAACAGCACTTCCTGCCATGGTTCAAGAAGAAGAACCGTGTATTTCACAGCAAGATCATTTTTTTGCATGATAATGCACCATCTCATGCTGCACATAAAACATCTGCATCTCTGGCTGATATGGGCATAAAAGGGGACAAACTTATGGTGTGACCCCCATGCTCCCCTGACCTCTACCCCATTCAGAACCTTTGGAGCATCATTAAAAGGAGTGTCTATGATGGCGGGAGGCAGTTCATATCTAAGCAACAGCTCTGGGAGGGTATTCTGTCCTCATGCAAAACAATTGAAGCAGAAACCATCCAAAACCTGACAAATTCAATGGACGAGAGAGTTCAGAAGCTCCTTTCGAACAAGGGGTCCTATGTGAAAATGTAACATCACCTAGAATAAAGTTTTGAGTTGAAAACTGTTTGATTTCAGTTTCTAACAACCTGCTAATGCTTATAATTTCAAAAATGACCATTTTTTTGGTCTTTATTAAAATGAAAAGGTTGATCGAAAAGTTTGGGGGATCTAAGAGTGTGGCAACCCAGTAGTCATGATTACTTCGAATTCTGACAATATGAGGGTCATGCTGCAGGTAGTGCAGCAAGAAGGCACTTATGTGTCTTGCGCATCTCGGAGCCCCAAAATTATTTTCCGGGCTAGATGCAGCTAAAAATTATTATTAATTTTAAATCTGGTGAAGCTTTAGTATAGATGGCCTAATAGGATCAGTGCTGCACACTGCTACAAAGCCCAAATTATTTTCCAGTCAAGATACAGATAAACATGATTAGTAATTTTAAATCTGGTGGAGCTTATTATAGATGGCCTAATAGAATCAGTGCTGCACACTGCTACAAAGCCCAAATTATTTTCCAGCCAAGATACAGATAAACATGATTAGTAATTTGAAAGCTTAAAACGGTTGGTAGGGTGATTTTAACCAATCATCAAGCTTTTACTCTCCCCAGGATGACACAGGGGTAGAAAAGTCGTTTCGGATCCATGATTTGTTCATCTTTATGAACGTGAGTCTGTCTACATTATCAGTGGAGAGCCGCGTGCGCTTATCTGTCAGCACACCACCAGCAGCGCTGAACACACGTTCAGACAGAACGCTGGCTGCGGGGCATGACAAGATCTCCAAGGCGTAAGTGGCTAGCTCCGGCCATTTATCCAGATTGGAAGCCCAAAAAGAGCAAGGGTCCAGTGACACAGTCATGGCTTCAATGTTTACTTGGAGATACTACTGTACCATCGTCTCTAGGCGTTGACTATGTGTCAGACTTCTTGTCTCCTGTGGCCTTGCAAAGGATGGGCTAAAAAAGTGGTGAAATGATTCCGCAAAATTGATGTTACCAGCAGATACTGTGGTTCTGTTACGGTTTGAGTGCTGAACACTTGACGGTCCCACGGTTGGCAAGTTGGAACTGTGAGATTCACTACGTGCACCACTGGTATTTTGTGGAAAAGCACATGTAAGATTCTGCAACAGTCTCTGCTGATACTCCTGCATGCGTGCATCCCTTTCTATGGCAGGAATAATTTCTGCAAATTTACTTTTGTACCGGGGATCTAACAGTGTGGCAACCCAGTAGTCAGGATTATTTCTAATTCTCACAATTCGAGGGTCATGTTGCAGGTAGTGCAGCAAGAAGGCACTCATGTGTGTTGCGCATCCAGGAGCACCAAGTCCCTGTTGTGTTGGTGGCGAGGTAACAATCATGCTTCCTTCCTCTGTCCTCTCCCCCCAACCTCGCACAACAGAAATGTGATCAAGGTCTCCCTCATCTGATGAGTCTTCCATCAGTTCGTCCTCCACTTCTTCCTGGGCTCCTGCACCTTCCTCACTAGTTTGGCTGCTACCATGCGCCCTGGTAAAACCATCTCCCCCACCCTCACATGCCTGCCGACCGTCTAGACCTTGCAGATGTTAGCCCTTCCGCATACAACTCCTCCTCTACTTCCTCCACCTCCTCTTGTGCCACCACCTGACTCCGAATTCTGTTTAACATGTGCTCCAGCATGTAAATCACCGGAATAGTCATGCTGATAATGGCATCGTCAGCACTAAACATCTTCGTCGCCATTTCAAAACTGTGCAGAAGGGTGCATAGGTCCCTGATCTGAGACCACTCCTCCAGCGTGATTTGCCCCAACTCTGAATCTCGTTGGCCCAGGCTATACGTCAGAACGTATTGCACCAGGGCTTGTCGGTGCTGCCACAGTCGCTGCAACATGTGCAGAGTTGAATTCCACCGGGTAGGCACATCGCATTTTAGCCGGTGAAGTGGCAGGCCCAACGACTTCTGTAGAGATGTAAGTCGCTGAGCTGCGGGATGCGAACGGCGGAAGTGAGCACACAGCGACCGTGCCCTCTGCAGAAGGCCATCTAGTCTGGGATAGTGGGCTAAAAATTGCTGGACAACCAGGTTCAACACGTGAGCCATACAAGGCACGTGTGTGACATTGCCCCGGCGAAGGGCCGCACCCAGGTTTGCAGCATTGTCGCACACGGCCTTCCCTGGTTTCAGGTCCAGTGGAGACAACCATTCATGAAATTGGTTCTCCAGAGCTGACCACAACTCCTCAGCTGTGTGACTCACATTTCCCAGACATTTCAATGTAAAAACCGCCTGATGACGTTGAGCCCTACTGCCAGCATAGTAAGGAGGTGTGCAGGATCCCTTCTGTGCAGTTAGAAAGCTTGTGGCATGACCAGACAGGCTTTGGGTGCAGGTGGAAGACCGAGAGGAGGTTGAGGAGGCAGAAGCAGTGGAGGAACTTTGACATAAAGAGGATTGACGCACAACTCGTGGGGACGGCAAGACTTGGACAGCAGCCCCTTGTCCTGCTGTCACCATAGTTACCCAGTGCCCAGTCAGCGACATGTAACGCCCCTGTCCATGCCTACTCGTCCAAGTGTCTGTGGTGAAATGCACCCTGTCACACACAGAGTTTCTCAAAGAAGCGGTGATGTTGTGTGCGACATGCTGGTGGAGCGCAGGCACACCTTTCTTTGAGAAGTAGTGCCGACTGGGCATCTGGTACTGGGGCACTGCGACGGACATAAGGTCTCGAAAATCCTCTGTGTCCACCAGGCGGAAAGGCAGCATTTCTGTAGCCAAGAGCTTGCAGATGGTGAAATTCAACCTCTTAGCTTTCTCATGGCTAGGAGGAAATGGTCTTTTACTTGTCCACATCTGAGGGACCGAGGGCTGGCTATTGTGCTTAGACGGGGTTGATAAGGGTGTCACCGGCAAACTGCCGGTCTGTGAGGAAGATGCAGGCGGACATGTTAGGTTGCCTTGATCCAAAGGTGGTGCTATCGATGTCGGACAGCGCTCAACACCAGCTGGTGTTACCACCTCCAAAGAAAATGATGACCTGCCAATCACGCTGGCTGTTGCGGGTAAAGAGGTGGCAGGTCTGCGCCCCAAAACAGGTGTGACTGCTGTCCCCCCAGTCACAGAGGATGAAGAAGCCGCGGATGCACAAGATATGGCAGACGGTGGTTGGCCCGGCCGGCTAGGCCGCATTGTAGCACACTGAGCTTCCCACTGCAACTTATGCTTCATGTCCATGTGCCGGTTCATGCATGAAGTACTCAAACTATGTATTTTTTGGCCTCTACTTAGCTTTTGCTGACAAATGTTACAGATAACACGAGTTGGGTCATCTTTATCGATCTGAAAAAATGCCCAGGCTATGCAAGGCTTAGCACCCATGCGACCTGAAGAGCCACCACGACTTGTGGTGAGAGGCAGAGTTGTGTTTGAGGATGCAGTTGTTGACGTGCTTCCAGTACTACGTCTCTGTCCAGGAAGGCGCAACCTGACCTCATCGTCACTAGCATCTTCCTCCACCTCCTCTGCTGACCTCATCTCTTGGCTGACTGTGGGTTGACAGTAAGTGGGATCTCCACCCTCATCATCATCACCCTGTGCGTTATCACACCCGTCGTCCTCAGAGCCAACCTGTTCCTGCCCTGACAAAAAACTAAAGTTGTCGCTCCAATCAGGTATTTGAGTCTTATCATCGTCTTCCTCATTGTCTCCACCAACAGGAGTTACAGTTTGGGAATGAGGGTCTACATTATGGTCAGAACCTTCTGCGTCTGGTCCTGGATCCGACTCATAAAGATTCTGGGCATCAGTGCAGATCATTTCCTCGTCTGGATTCACAGAAGCGCTGGAGTCAACCTCTGATTCCCAGGCTATAGTATGAGTAAACAGCTCTGCAGACTCAACCATCTGTTCTACCTCATACTCAGACGGGCAGCTGGAGATTTGGGAGCTGTGAGGAAGCAAGTGCGATTGGGGTGACACCTTTGGGGACTGGAGTATTTGTGATGTTGAAGTTGATGTGGAGGAGAGCCCACTTAAAGGAGCACTTGATATCCGTTGAAGCACCTGCTGTTTTTGTGCCTCATCTGGAATTTGTAGCGATTGGCATGGCCGTAAGAAAGGGATCTTATCACATTGTCCGCTAAAAGAAGTAGACATTTTAGTTTGGCTGGAAGATGGTCTTTCTTCTGCAGATGTTACTGTTGCTTTAACACCTACCCCACGGACACAACCTTTTTTCCCCTTCCCAACACGCCTATTCCCCTTTCCACCAGCAGCAGGCCTTTTTCCACTCATTTTGGTGGTTAACTAATTCACAACTCTGGAGTTGTTTGCACAAAAAAACAATGGATGGGAACCGAGCAGAGCTGAGTGGCCAAACTGTGGTATTAGGCCAAAACTATTGGCTGGGTTAGATGCAGAAAAAAATTATATTCAATTTGCAACCTGATGGAGGTCAGTATAGATGGACTAATAGAGCAAGTCCCACACACAGCTAGAAGCCCAAATATTTTTTCAGAGGTAGATGCAGAAAAATTTTTTATTCAGTTTGCAACCTGATGGAGGTCTGTATAGATGGATTAATAGAACAAGTCCCACACACAGCTACAAGCCCAATATTTTTTCAGAGGTAGATGCAGAAAAAAAATATATTCAGTTTGCAACCTGATGGAGGTCAGTATAGATGGACTAATAGAGAAAGTCCCACACACTGCTAGAAGGCCAAATATTTTTTCAGAGCTAGATGCAGACAAAAAATTATTTTGAATTTGCAACCCGATGGAGGTCAGTATAGGTGGACTAATAGAACAAGTCCCACACACTGCTAGAAGGCCAAATATTTTTTCAGAGCTAGATGCAGAAAAAAATTATATTCAGTTTGCAACCTGATGGAGGTCTGTATAGATGGATTAATAGAACAAGTCCCACACACAGCTAGAAGCCCAAATATTTTTTCAGAGGTAGATGCAGATAAAAATTATTTTTAATTTGCAACCTGATGGAGGTCAGTATAGATGGACTAATAGAGAAAGTCCCACACACTGCTAGAAGGCCAAATATTTTTTCAGAGCTAGATGCAGATAAAAATTATTTTTAATTTGCAACCTGATGGAGGTCAGTATAGATGGACTAATAGAACAAGTCCCACACACAGCTAGAAGGCCAAATATTTTTTCAGAGCTAGATGCAGATAAAAATTATATTCAATTTGCAACCTGATGGAGGTCAGTATAGATGGACTAATAGAGAAAGTCCCACACACTGCTAGAAGGCCAAATATTTTTTCAGAGCTAGATGCAGAAAAAAATTATATTCAAATTGCAACCTGATGGAGGTCAGTATAGATGGACTAATAGAACAAGTCCCACACACAGCTAGAAGCCCAAATATTTTTTCAGAGGTACTGTAGATGCAGATAAAAATTATTTTTAATTTGCAACCTGATGGAGGTCAGTATAGATGGACTAATACAACAAGTCCCACACACAGCTAGAAGCCCAATATTTTTTCAGAGGTAGATGCAGAAAAAAATATATTCAGTTTGCAACCTGACGGAGGTCTGTATAGATGGACTAATACAACAAGTCCCACACACAGCTAGAAGCCCAATATTTTTTCAGAGGTAGATGCAGATAAAAATTATATTCAATTTGCAACCTGATGGAGGTCAGTATTGATGGACTAATAGAGAAAGTCCCACACACTGCTAGAAGGCCAAATATTTTTTCAGAGCTAGATGCAGATAAAAATTATATTCAATTTGCAACCTGATGGAGGTCAGTATAGATGGACTAATACAACAAGTCCCACACACAGCTAGAAGCCCAATATTTTTTCAGAGGTAGATGCAGAAAAAAATATATTCAGTTTGCAACCTGATGGAGGTCTGTATGGATGGATTAATAGAACAAGTCCCACACACAGCTAGAAGCCCAATATTTTTTCAGAGGTAGATGCAGAAAAAAATATATTCAGTTTGCAACCTGATGGAGGTCAGTATAGATGGACTAATACAACAAGTCCCACACACAGCTAGAAGCCCAATATTTTTTCAGAGGTAGATGCAGATAAAAATTATATTCAATTTGCAACCTGATGGAGGTCAGTATAGATGGACTAATAGAACAAGTCCCACACACAGCTAGAAGCCCAATATTTTTTCAGAGGTAGATGCAGAAAAAAATATATTCAGCTTGCAACCTGATGGAGGTCAGTATAGATGGACTAATACAACAAGTCCCACTCACAGCTAGAAGCCCAATATTTTTTCAGAGCTAGATGCAGATAAAAATTATATTCAATTTGCAACCTGATGGAGGTCAGTACAGATGGACTAATAGAACAAGTCCCACACACAGCTAGAAGCCCAAATATTTTTTCAGAGGTACTGTAGATGCAGATAAAAATTATTTTTAATTTGCAACCTGATGGAGGTCAGTATAGATGGACTAATACAACAAGTCCCACACACAGCTAGAAGCCCAATATTTTTTCAGAGGTAGATGCAGAAAAAAATATATTCAGTTTGCAACCTGATGGAGGTCAGTATAGATGGAGTAATAGAACAAGTCCCACACACAGCTAGAAGCCCAAATATTTTTTCAGAGGTATATGCAGATAAAAATTATTTTTAATTTGCAACCTGATGGAGGTCAGTATAGATGGACTAATAGAGAAAGTCCCACACACTGCTAGAAGGCCAAATATTTTTTCAGAGCTAGATGCAGATAAAAATTATATTCAATTTGCAACCTGATGGAGGTCAGTATAGATGGACTAATAGAGAAAGTCCCACACACTGCTAGAAGGCCAAATATTTTTTCAGAGCTAGATGCAGAAAAAAATTATATTCAGTTTGCAACCTGATGGAGGTCAGTATAGATGGACTAATAGAGAAAGTCCTACACACTGCTAGAAGGCCACATATTTTTTCAGAGGTAGATGCAGAAAAAAATATATTCAGTTTGCAACCTGATGGAGGTCTGTATAGATGGATTAATAGAACAAGTCCCACACACAGCTAGAAGCCCAATATTTTTTCAGAGGTAGATACAGAAAAAAATATATTCAGTTTGCAACCTGATGGAGGTCAGTATAGATGGACTAATACAACAAGTCCCACACACAGCTAGAAGCCCAATATTTTTTCAGAGGTAGATGCAGAAAAAAATATATTCAGTTTGCAACCTGATGGAGGTCTGTATAGATGGATTAATAGAACAAGTCCCACACACAGCTAGAAGCCCAATATTTTTTCAGAGGTAGATGCAGAAAAAAATATATTCAGTTTGCAACCTGATGGAGGTCTGTATAGATGGACTAATACAACAAGTCCCACACACAGCTAGAAGCCCAATATTTTTTCAGAGGTAGATGCAGAAAAAAATATATTCAGTTTGCAACCTGATGGAGGTCTGTATAGATGGATTAATAGAACAAGTCCCACACACAGCTAGAAGCCCAATATTTTTTCAGAGCTAGATGCAGAAAAAAATATATTCAATTTGCAACCTGATGGAGGTCAGCATAGATGGACTAATAGAATGATGCTATGCCCAAAAGATTTTACTTCACTAGGTGCAGTAAAAAAATTGGTATTCTATACACAGGTGGTATATCTTGCAACACAGATAGGCTACTCCACTGACTAACACACTCTGCAATAGGCCAAAAAGGATTAGCTTTGCTAGATTCAGCCAAATGCTGTGAAAAAAACTTGCACAGCACTGGCACAGACCTGCCTGGCAAAAACTGATAGGAACTGATGTAACCTAGTCCTGAAAAGGACTCCAATTACAATTAGTCTTTACTCCCACAATCTATCTATTTAAGAGCACAGACCTGCCTGATAAAAGTCGTAGGAAATGCTGTAACCTAGTCCTTAAAAGGACTGCAATCACAACTATTCCCTACTCCCAAGCTATCTGTAGATTTGTGCGAAAATTGGCTTGAAATTAACAAGGTATAACGCACACAGCAACAGCGGTGCCGTCTAACACGCAGCTGCAGCAGTGAGAAAATGGTGGCGACGGGGAAAATGGCTTGGTCTTATAGGGCAAGGACATGTGACATACACTGCCAATGACACATGCCCTTGCTTGTGTGAAAAAAAGCACTTCGCTCCGTGTGTGCGCTGCTGATAGGGTGACAGATTGCACCTCCCCACTGTAAATGCGGGAAAGAGAAAAAAAAAATGGAGATCTTCATTGTTCCTGCAGAGATCCATCCCCTGCCCCTCCCCCCACCCCGCTGTACACTCAAACTGCGTATTAACATTAATTTTCATCATTACTGAGAAAAAATCCAGTTATGATTTTGGTGCACGAACAGTTATCGAACATAACCTCGAACAGCCGAATTTTTCTCAAATTGTTCGTGTTCGCCGAACGGCTCGAACACCGCCCAAAACAGCTCGAATTTGAGATTGGCGAACAGTTCGAGTAGAACAACACTCATCTCTAGTCGAGACACCTGATAATTTAGAGGACTTTATTCAATTGTGCATCCGAATTGATCAGAGACTCACTGAACGAAGGAAGGAAAGACTGCGAGTATTTGGAAACAACCCTAATTACTCCTTTACTCAATCAGCGTTAAAAAACCAACAGGAAATATAAAGTGTGCCTCAACCTATGCAAATTGATGTAATCGGAAAAACTCTCTGCAGTAGAGAAGGAGAGGCGACATACAGAAAATGTATGCCTCTATTCTGGGGGCTCTGAACATTTTGCCATTAACTGTCCTAATAAAAGGACTATAGCTTTCGCAAATGCCAAAACTGCAAGCAATTTGGACCTTTCTGAACAGCTAGATCCTGTTATGAAGACCATCTCATCTGTAATGCAGGATAAAGGCAAAGAGCAATCACCATCGTCTCATTTTGTCGCTCCCATACAGGTCATAATCGGGAGCCAAAAAATACAATGTTCTACCATGTTAGATTCTAGAGCAGGAGGGAATTTCATGGACTTATAATTCATACTTGATAATAACATTATAAGTAGGACTAAATCCATGCCAATCAATATGGAAACCTTTATCTTCTGGACCTCTTACTCACGAGACCATTGGACTTGAAAGCTGTATTGAACCAAATCATCATGAAGCTGTTAGTTTTCATCTTATTCCCTCTACAAAATTTCCAGTTATTCTAGGAATTTCCTGGTTCTCAACCCATAACTCTTCTATCAACTGGTCATCGAGGACCATTACCTTTCCCTCTGAATACTGTAAGAACAATTGCCATTCTAATTTACCGGTTCTCAAACAAATTCAAGTATCTGAGATTTCTCATCAGAGTTATGATAAACTACCACCTCAGTACCAGTAGTTCAGTGAGGTCTGCAGTAAGAAGAAAGCCGATCAACTGCCTCCTCATCGTTCTTATGACAATCTCATTGAAATACTTCCTGGGGTATCCATTCCTTTTGAGCGAATTTACAATCTTTCTGAACCAGAATTGCAAATACCAAAAGAGTACCTAGATGAGAATTTAGAGAAAGGCTTCATTCAACCTTCTTCTTCGCCAGCTGGAGCACCATTGTTTTTTATAGAAAAAAAAGGACTCAACCCTGCGGCCATGTATTCATTACAGAGAAATAAATAGGATTGCCATTAAAAATCGCTACCCACTCCCCTTAATTCCTGAGTTTCTGGAGAGACTATGTTCTGGCAAGATTTTTACCAAACTTGATCTAAGAGTGGCTTATAATCTCATACGAATTGGCCCTAGAGATGAGTGGAAAACCACCTAGAACTAGATATGGACATTTTGAATACCTGGTTATGCCTTTCGGCCTTACCAACACCCCTGGTACCTTTCAGTACTTCATTAATGATGTTTTTCGAGATTTCTTGGATCGATTTGTGGTTATTTATCTCGATAAAATTCTTATATTTTCAGATACATTGGAGTAGCATCGCAGGCATGTACAGTTAGCACTGGAACGTCTGCAGGAGAATAATCTCTATATCAAACTCGAAAAATGTGAATTTGAACAAACCAGGACTCAATTTTTGGGATACATCATCTCCCCAGAAGGTCTGAGCATGGATCCCAGTAAAATCAGAGAGATAGTGGACTGGCCGACCCAAAGAAATGTAAAAGATGTCCAGCACTTTATAGGATTTGCAAATTTCTACAGTATAGAAGATTCATTAAAAACTTTTCAAAAATCATTTTGCCAATTACTTCACTCACAAAGAAAACTAAAGTGTTTTTGTGGCCTCCAGAGGCACAAGGGGCTTTTGACAAACTAAAGACTCTTTTCACTTCTGCACCATTACTAGTCCATCCAAATCCTGAATTGCTGTTTGTTGTCGAAGTAGACACCTCAGACTCTGCGGTGGGAGCCATTTTGTCACAGCATGTTGGAGACAAGATGCAGTTTCATCCATGTGTATTCCTTTCTCATACCATGTCATCTGCAGAAAAGAACTATGACATTGGAAATTAAAAACTTTTAGCCATTAAAGTCACCTTCTCCGAATGAAGACATATTTTGGAAGGGGCCAATCATCCAGTGACTGTCCTTACTAACCACAAGAATTTAGAATTCATATGTCCCTTAGACTTTAATGTATGTCTTACGGGTCCGTATGGTAGAACCACTGTGCTGTGGTACAAAGACGAACCAGAGGGGCATAACTAAGTGCCCACCCGGACTGACGCTGGCTACATGGCGGCTTAGTCGACTCCATGAACCAAGGAGGGACCGGGAGGGTGGACCAGGTGCCACTCTGGGACGGACCTCGTGAGAAAGCAGGCGACTTCCATGGAACTGACAGCCGAAGCTGACAGGCACGGCAGAGGACTGGCAGCGCAGGAAGACAGACAGGTGGTAACAGCTGATAGTCCAGCAGGCACGGCTGGCAGTCAGACTGGCGGGCAATGCTGGTAGACAGGCTGGCGGGCACAGCTGATAGACAGGCTGGCAGGCAGCACGGGGACCTGAGAACTGGAGAGGCAGTTTAATGCAAGCAAACAACACCATTGCACATGCACCTCCATTTTGGAGGAGGTGCTTTAAATATCAGCTGTCCTCAGGCCATTGGCCAGGGACATATTAGGATGACGCTCGGCCCCTTTATGAAGCAGGGAACGTAAGCACAGTGCCTGGAGATCTGGCGCGCCCCGGTCACGCACAGCCAGTGGAGCAGAGGACACCGGACCCGGGCAGCGGCGGCAAGGGGATCACTGTCTCTGCCGGGCCGGAGGCAGAGACGCCAGAGCTACAGTATGTACCTCCATAGCCACCTCAACATCTTCTACATGTTAGAAACCTCCTGTTTGTTTTTTCCATCTTGCGTTTTGCGGTCACTTGACCATCTGCCTTTATATTCCAGCTCCGCCCTTTTGGCTGTGCTGAACTTCAGTGTTGTTTGACTGTTTCTCTAGTCAGGTGCTTCGGTGCCTATCTCTGTCAGTTCGCTTGGTCCTTCTGGGACCTCTAGTATCTATTTGTCAGTTTGTCTTTTGTGTTCTGCAACAACTTCTCTGTTTAGGAGGTGTCCCATTTTTATTCCAGTCCTTAGTTCTTTTATTGACTCCTCCCCTTATGCTATAGGTCTTCGTTCAGACTAGCCGAGGACTAAGCCGGGTCTGTTCGCTAGGAACAGGCAGCCCGCTACATCATAGGGATTCAGCTTAGTCTTACTGTAGGGACAGCTTTCCCCTTTCTTTCCTTAGTACATGTTGCAGATCATAACAGTAAGTCCAGCCCAAAAAACTAAAAGGAAAGAAATTCGGGGATCAGTATGGCTTCCGTCCAAGTTTTGGCTCAACGCTAGCAGGGATTGTCTCTGGAGGTGGCCGAGCTCCAGCAACACGTGAGTAGCTGTTCTGGAGCACATTTTGTGGAACCCAAGGTAGGACTGCCTGATGTTTTTTATAGTAAACAGCAAGATTTTTTTTCCTTTAAAATTGCTTGTTTGTTATATTTTCGTTTGAGACCAAGGTCCTCTGGGAATGAATCACAGCGCATTGGTTTTATTATGTCACTTTTGCGCAAAGAACCACAGGGGTGGGCCTTCACTCTCCAACCTAATGATCCATGCTTAAGGTCTGTAGAAGAATTTTTTTCGGCTATGGGTCTATTATATGACGATCCTGATCGAATCTCATCTGCTGAGGCAGAACTCAAGCGTTTGAATCAGGGGTTAGGTGATGTTGAAAATTATTGCACACACTTTAAAAGATGGGCTTCAGAAGTAAAATGGAATGATCCTGCTCTGAAATGTCTATTTCTTGCTGGTCTGAATGAAAGGGTTAAGGATTTGCTAATTGCATTCCCTGCACCTGAGACTCTGCAGGATGCCATGCAATTAGCTGTTCGTGTGGATAGGAGGCTGAGATTTAGGCAGAATGAGGTAAAGACTCCTGTAATGCCAGGTCCTAGTCCCCAGAAAATCTGCTCTGATGGCGGAGAACCGATGGAGGTTGGGGTGAAGTTGCTCCCCTCTCAGGAAAGAGACAAGAGGTTTGCCGAGGGATTGTGTCTTTATTGTGGTGAAGCTGACCATTTGATTAAGTATTGTGAGCTTCGTTTAAGTAAAGAAAAAAAAGGTCAAGTACGCCCGTATAGCTCTGCAGGAGTATTTCTTTCAGGGAGTACTACTTTGCAGGAAAATTTGATTGAATTTCAGGTATTTGTGGATTGTGGTTCAACACTTAATGTGATTGATAAAGGGTTTTTGGAAAAACTTAAATTAAAATCCAAACCTTTGTCATCACCTATTTCTGTTAACACTCCCTTGAAATGTATTACTCAGAAGGTTGCTGCATTTCCCCTCACTATCAATGGAGTTCACCAAGAAATTTTGGACTTGGTTGTATTAGATAATTTACCCTCTCCAGTCGTTCTAGGTTTGCCTTGGTTAAAACTGCACAATCCTTTACTGGACTTGTCTACTAATGTGATTAAGTCTTGGAGTCCGATGTGCTATGATAAATGCTGTAATGGTCGCATTGCGGCTGTGGAAAAAGGGGAATTACCGATACCTTTTCAAGATTTTTAGAGGGTTTTTTCGGAGGAGGAGTCGCAAGTTTTACCTCCTCATAGGGATTATGATTGCGCCATTGAGTTTGTTCCGGGAGCTACTCTTCCCAAGAGTCGCTTGTTTAATCTGACTATCCCTGAGAGAAAGGCCTTGGAGGAGTACATACAGACTAGCCTGGCTGCTGGTCACATTAGACCTTCTAAGTCGCCTGTGGCAGTTGGATTTTTGTTTGTAAAAATAAAAGACGGGGGTTTACATCCATGTCTGGATTTTCGTGAAATTAATAAGATTACAGTAAGCAATTCCTACCCATTGCCGTTAATTCCTGAGTTGTTTAACCAGTTGGTGGGGGCCAAGTGGTTCTCTAAGATTGATCTCCGGGGGGCATACAATTTGTTACGTGTGAAGGAGGGTGATGAATGGAAAACTGCTTTTAACACTCCGGTAGGTCATTTTGAGAATCTGGTGATGCCTTTTGGTCTTACCAATGCACCTGCATTTTTCCAGAACCTTATTAATGACATCCTGAGACCTTTGATTGGTAAGAATGTGGTTGTGTATTTAGATGACATTTTGATTTATTCGCCAGATCTGGAGTCCCATTGGCAAAGTGTACGTGAAGTTTTGAAGTTATTGAGTGATAATTCACTCTTTGCTAAGCTGGAGAAATGTGAGTTCGCTGTGCAGAAAATTAGTTTTTTGGGCTACATTATCTCCAGCGAGGGCTTTGAGATGGACCCGGTGAAGGTTCAGGCTGTGCAGGAATGGCCTAGGCCTATTGGTTTGAAATCTATACAGAGATTTTTGGGTTTTGCCAATTATTACAGGAAATTCATTAAGAATTTTTCTGTAATTGTTAAGCCTCTAATTGATCTCACCAGGAAAGGTGCGAATACGGTCCAGTGGACTACTGAGGCCATTGAAGCGATAAGTATCTCAAAGAGAGGTTCAGTTCTGCCCCTATCCTTATGCAGCCTGATGAGACCAAGTGTTTTTTGGTCGAGGTCGATGCTTCATCGGTGGGGGTCGGAGCAGTTTTGTCTCAGGAGAACAGGGGGGAGTACATCCTTGTGCCTTCTTTTCGAAAAAAAATTCGGAAACCGAACTGAATTATGATGTTGGAAATCGGGAGTTGCTGGCTATTAAACTCGCGTTTGAACATTGGCGTCATTTTTTGGAAGGCGCTAGATTTCCTATTCAGGTTTTCACAGATCATAAGAATTTGATCTATCTGGATGCTGCCAAGCGCTTGAATGCCCGTCAAGCTAGGTGGGCACTTTTTTTTAATCGGTTTCATTTTTCTGTTACCTATATCCCTGGTACTAAGAATGTTAAAGCCGATGCTTTATCTCGCAGCTTCTCTCCTACGGTCGGTGCCGAGGAGGAGGAGAGCATTTTACAGAAAGGAGTTGTAGTGGCGGCATTGGACTTCATTTTGGAGAATGGGATTCTGAAAGCTCAAGATGATGCTCCATCTAACACTCCCCATGGGAGGTTGTTCGTGCCTAAAAATTTTAGGAGAGATTTGTTTGTGGAGTGTCATGAGTCTCGGTTGGCAGGTCATCCAGGAATTTCTGAGACTAAGAGACTTATCAGTCGCAGTTTTTGGTGGCCTGGATGGCAGAAAGAAGTCATCAAGTGGGTGCGTCAATGTACTGTGTGTGCTAGGTCAAAGGCTTCACATACTACTGCTGCGGCGTTGCTTTGCCCTCTGGAGGTTCCCAGTGTGCCTTGGACCCATCTCACAATGGATTTTATTACTGATCTGCCTGTGTCCGAGGGTTTTACTGTCATCTGGGTGGTCGTGGACCGTTTTAGTAAGATGTGCCATTTGGTTCCATTCATTAAGTTGCCCTGCGCCAAGACACTCGCTAAGGCGTTTGTTAAGGAGATTTTCAAGCTTCATGGCATTCCCACGGATATTGTTTCTGATAGAGGACCTCAGTTTGTGGCTCGCTTTTGGCGTGCTTTTTGTGACAGATTGGGGGTCCATTTGTCATTTTCATCTGGGTATCATCCTGAGTCTAATGGACAGACTGAAAGAAAGAACCAGGATGTAGAACAGTTTTTGCGTTGTTTTGTGGCGGACAATCAAGAGGTGTGGTCTCAGTTTCTGCCTCTCGCAGAATTTGCTCTTAGCAACCATACATCCTCCTCTGCTGGGTGTTCTCCTTTTTTTGTTGTACTGGGAGACATCCGTCTTTTGGTTCATTCTCCAAATTGGGGTCGGCGGTGCCGGAGGAGGAGAATTTTTCCGGTGATTTGGAGAGAGTTTGGACTAATGTACATTGTAACCTGCAAGAGGCTAACAAGAAGTCCAGGAAGTATTTTGACAGGAAACGTAAGGAGGTTTTGTTTACTGTGGGTGACATGGTTTGGTTGTCCGCAAAGAACCTGCGGTTGAGGATTCCCTCTAAAAAACTGGGTCCTAAGTTTGTGGGTCCATTTAAATTGCTTCAGGTTGTTAACCTGTCTGCGGTTAGGTTGGATGTCCCTACTTCCTGGAAGATTAATCCTGTGTTTCATGTTTCCTTGTTGAAAAAGGCTGATGTATCTGATAGGGACGCCACTGTCACAGTTCCTCCTGTGGTGAAAGACGGCGAATATAAAATTTCTCGTATCTTGAATTCTAGATGGCATAGAAGGAGATTACAGTATCTCGTCTCCTGGAAGGGTTTCGGTCCGGAAGATAACTCCTTGGTAAGGACGGATGATGTCTCTGCTCCTAGGCTTGTTAGAGCTTTCCAAAATAGGCTTCCGGATAGGCCTGGGCCTGGAGGATCCGGAGGATCCTCATAAAAGAGGGGGTACTGTTAGAAACCTCCTGTTTGTTTTTTCCATCTTGTGCTTTGCGGTCACGTGACCATCTGCCTTTATATTCCAGCTCCGCCCTTTTGGCTGTGCTGGACTACAGTGTTGTTTGACTGTTTCTCTAGCCTGGTGCTTCGGTGCCTATCTCTGTCAGTTCGCTTGGTCCTTCTGGGACCTCTAGTACCTTTTTGTCAGTTTGTCTTTTATGTTCTGCAACAACTTCTCTGTTTAGGAGGTGTCCCATTTTTATTCCAATCCTTAGTTCTTTTCGGGACCCCTCCCCTTATGCTATAGGTCTTCGTTCAGACTAGCTGAGGACTAAGGCGGGTCTGTTCGCTAGGAACAGGCAGCCTGCTACATCGTAGGGATTCAGCTTAGCCTTAATGTAGGGACAGCTATCCCCTTTCTTTCCTTAGTACATGTTGCAGATCATAACACTACATAAGCTTTATTTAATTTACCCATACAAATAAGGGTTAAATACATTTTACATGGTCAACTGGTTGTCTGATCTGGTTGTGAATTTAGTGGTCAATTAAAAGAGTCAGTCCGGTCAGGCAAGGAAGGAGTTTGGAGAGTGCAAGAGAGGGAATCCTCCTGCCCAATACTAGAATGATGACTTCCCATGGACAAGACCCCGGGGGAGAGCTGAAAATTAGAACATTTGTGCTGATTTTCAAAAACCTCATTATATAGATAAGGATGGTTCAGTCTCAACTGCAATACTTTCTGGAGTCATTCCTGAACTGAAAAATATTTTTATAGCTTTTTTTTCTTTACAAATCAGCATTATACTCAAATATAATGTGTACATAAAAATATATAAAACGTCATATGAATTATAGTGGAAAATGGAATCTTCTGACAGCTGTTTCCTGTATTCGCTCAGTAAGTGTTCAGAAATCTCCCCAGTTCCTAAAACCCTCTCTAATGTAAAATAGTAGAAGAGAGGGAGGAGGTAATGCAGCTGCAGAATCTCTTCCTAGTTGTATGGGTCGGTTCACATGATCGTTTTTTTTCTATATCTGAGAAAAACGGTCTGATTATTCTGATCTGAGTTTGATCAGAGTGACATCAGTTTTTGACGTGCCCAGGGGATGGGGACGACTCGGTACCCGGGCCTTTGCCTGGTTTTGGGGATGTCGCGGTGGTCGGCTCCCGGGCCCGGGCCCGTACCCTGGGGTCACTCTTGAAAAAGGGGATTGGAACTTGGATAGAAAATAAAAAAATTAAGTAAATAGTTTGTGACGCCACCTGTGGTACCTGGTAATGATTACCAGCGCTGCTTCAGACCTCCGGGGGTGTTGGGATGCAGGTGAGGTGTTTCTGCTCCCCACAGGTGGAGCGGGCCCCCGGGGCAGGGATGGTGTGAAGGGATGCAGGAGAGAGGGGACCCAGCCGGGTCAGAGGAAGAACAGACACACAAACCGGGGCTAGCTTCAGTACCTTTACTGCAGATGGTAGTCAAGTACGGTCCGGGGTACTTGTAGGTGGTGTGCACTTCTGGACTTGCTCCCCAGTGAGCGGGTGTAAGGCCTCCTTTCTGTATCTGCCTGTCTCTCTCCCTGGAGCTTCTGACCTGCCTGGAACAGGGTCTAGCTCCCTCGATGTTTCTCTCACCCGTCTTGCTTGGCGGCGAGGGCTTTCCCACTGGTTACAACGATCCCTGGACGCTGGGGCCTTCGTGGTACCTAGTCCTCTGAATGTGCAGTATTCACGGGTGGACTGAGGGATATCAAATCCTCCTCAGTATGCCGGATTCCCTACTGGGCATAGAGATCCCAATAGGCTCGGGCCCGGTGCCTGGCTTGCATCAGGGGACGAACCCTCTGTGGTTCCTCTGTCCCTCATGGCTCTTCTCCTCTCCTTGTCTTCTGGCCCACTCTAGGCTCTCACTGGCCAGACTAGCCCGTGCTTGGGCCTAGCCTGGCTTTCAGCCACACAGACTTCAGCTTGTCTGGTGCTGCAGCATCGTGTCACACTCACTGCTTCCCACTGACTGACTTCCTGAACTCCACCCCCCAGTATATATATACCTGACAGGGCTCCATCTAGTGGACTTGGGTGGGGGTGTCTGCATGTATTGAGGCCACTGGGGAGAATCCATCTGTGCAACACCCAGGAGTTCTGAGACAGCCTGCAGCCGCAGGGCGTCACATTCCCCCTTAGTAAAAGTCAGTACTCCCGGACTGAAACTATTTTTTTTTTTTAAACAGGTTACAATGATATCAATAACAATTTTATGAACATAACTATTTTTCTTCCCTTTATGGGAGGCACTTGGCTTGAACGTTGCAATAACAGATTTAATAAACATTATTCATGCTTTACTGTAGCGAAAATATTTTCTTTCCTTTTAATATATATAAAATACTTTTATAACAATTGAGCACACGCACATTAGCAGCAACACAACTTTACTTTCTGCAACGACCAGTTTTGATGAGATCCCTCCTCGGGTGTGTCCCTCTCATCCGGGTAAGCTGGCTTGTGGGGGACCTGCGCCAAACCCCCAACGAAGGTCCTGGGCGGGCTGCAGGACTGGTGTAGGACCACTGGTTCGGCCACGCCAAGCAGGTTTTAGTGGTGGTGGTCTTGTGAAAACTACCAGGGGGCACCTCAGGAGGTGCAAACTATGTACAATGGTGGGACCGCTCATAGTTCACGGACTCCAAGTTCAGGTTAACTTATACTTAACATGAGAGCTACCGGGGAACTAGTAGCTCAAGGGCGCCCCCTTCTGGGCTGCGCCTGGGGATGGGAGGCAGGTGACCAGTCCTGGTCATCCTCCCGTTCAGTCAGGGTGTCCTGTTCTAACAGTTCCCTCACCCTCTGAACATTTAGGGCATGCTGTAGAGCCATGGGCACCATCTGTGCCACAGCTCCTGCTGATGCGGCGACTGCTCCTGCCTGAGCAGCGCCGGGTGCAGACTGGTCATCTGGGGCATTAACTGGGGCCCCGGCGTGTTGCTGATCATCCGCCATCGCGGTGCCCCCCTAGTTAACTGCGGCCTACCTTCCGACCTCTAGTGCTGGCTGCGGTCCTCCAGACGGGAACAGGGGAGTTGCCCGTCGAGCAACTCCGGTGCAGGACCTTGCATCTCTGACGTCAGGGCGTGCGCTTCCCGGCACGGCGGTCTCCTCCCAAGACCTGACGCTGCGTCAGTGCAGGAGGCGGGGCTTGAGCTTCGTGCGCTTCTAGCAGTCATGCCACTCTGATTCCCGCGGTTACGCCCCTCTTCTTCCCGCGTGGCGACTCGACAATGGCGGGAAACAGCGGCAATTGGCGGGAAAACTTCACTACGGTATGCGACACAGTTCCTTAAGGCGCACAGTACCCGGTGGCAACGGGCACGATATCCTGTTCGTGACGCCAGGAAGAGTATGACGCGCCCAGGGGATAGGGACAACTCGGTACCCGGGACTTTGCCTGGTTTTGGGGATGTCGCGGTGGTCGGCTCCCGGGCCCGTACCCTGGGGTCATTCTTGAAAACGGGTATTGGAACTTGGATAGAAAATAAAAAAATAAAGTAAATAGTTCGTGACGCCACCTGTGGTACCTGGTAATGATACCAGCGCTGCTTCAGACCTCCGGGGGTGTTGGGATGCAGCTGAGGTGTCTCTGCTCCCCACAGGTGGAGCGGGCCCCCGGGGCAGGGCTGGTGTGAAGGGATGCAGGAGAGAGGGGACCCAGCCGGGTCAGAGGAAGAACAGACACACACACCGGGGCTAGTTTCAGTACTTTTACTGCAGATGGCAGTCAGGTACGGTCCGGGGTACTTGTAGGTGGTGTGCACTTCTGGACTTGCTCCCCAGTGAGCGGGTGTAAGGCCTCCTTTCTGTATCTTCCTGTCTCTCTCCCTGGAGCTTCTGACCTGCCTGGAACAGGGTCTAGCTCCCTTGATGTTTCTCTCACCCATCTTGCTTGGCGGCGAGGGCTTTCCCACTGGTTACAGCGATCCCTGGACACTGGGGCCTTCGTAGTACCTAGTACTCTGAATGTGCGGTATTCATGGGTGGACTGAGGGATATGAAATCCTCCTCAGTATGCCGGATTCCCTACTGGGCATAGAGATCCCAATAGGCTCGGGCCCTGAGCCCGGTATGCATCAGGGGACGAACCCTCTGTGGTTCCTCTGTCCCTCATGGCTCTTCTCCTCGCCTTGTCTTCTGGCCCACTCTAGGTTCTCACTGGCCAGACTAGCCCGCAGCTTGGGCCTAGCCTGGCTTTCAGCCACACAGACTTCAGCTTGTCTGGTGCTGCAGCATCGTATCACACTCACTGCTTCCCACTGACTGACTTCCTGAACTCCACCCCCCAGTATATATATACCTGACAGGGCTCCATCTAGTGGACTTGGGTGGGGGTGTCTGCATGTATTGAGGCCACTGGGGAGAATCCATCTGTGCAACACCCAGGAGTTCTGTGACAGCCTGCAGCCGCAGGGCGTCACAAAATAATTCTCCACCTTCTCCACTATGTCAGTCCATGAAAATCGGACCACAGTCGAGAAGGTCATCCGAGTGCGATCAGATTTTTTTTTTCACGGACCTATAGACTTGCATTGCTGATTTTCATCCAACCCTCGGATCAAAATCGGACATATCTCAGATTTTTTCAGCAGACCTCTTGGTGCAAGAAGAAAAATCGGACATGTGCACAACCCCATAAAATATCTTAGGCACGCGCTATCTGTAAAAATCAGGGATAGCATTCGGGTGAGTAAATTGGTCGTGTGCTCGAGCCCTTCCTGTGAAACTCATGCTGTGCACATCAGGGAAGGACAAAACAATTATCTGCAGCCATGGCGTATATGAAATGGGACTCTTTTTGTTCCAAAAAAGCAATGAACAGCTGTAAATCTAGACCAGTCTCGGGCCCCATTTTCTCGGTTGTTATTGTGCACTGAGGATGTATCGTGATCAAAATCTAATGGGTTATTTCTGAATATCAAACCATCATACTGTAGATACAGTAGACAGTCATCTACCAAACTCCAGTATGCCAGTCCAACCTTGATTTAGTCTTTGGGAAGAATAGATTGGTTTAGCAAATTGTTCTGATTTTGCCTAACTGAATTAATGAGCTACATCCCAAAATGATATTAATTCAGAAAATCTGATAATCCATCACTCACTTCAGTTTAAAAAAAAATGAAACATAGAAATATAATCTAGATAGATAGATAATGATAAGGATAGAATACTAAGAGCAAATGGCCCCTGAGCAGAACTTGTGTCTGGATCCTTTTCCATCATGGCCCACATGCATATTCCTAAATTTAAAGATGACACATTTCCTTGGTATTTTAGGGGAAAAAAATATATTGTAATTTTTTCATTTTAAAAATTACAAAAAGGAAAATGAGCTGATGCAAAAGTTTGGGCATCCTTGGAGATTTGTGTGCTCAGATAACTTTGACCAAGGTTTCAGACCTTAATTAGACTGTTAGGGTTATGGCTTGTTCACTATCATCATTAGGAAAAGCCAGGTGATGCAAATTTCCCAGCTTTATAAAAACCCAGCCTCCTCTAACCTTGTTCCAAAAACAGCAGCCATGGGTTCTTCTAAGCAGCTGCCTAGCACTCTGAAAATGAAAATAGTGGCAGCCCACAAAGCAGGAGAAGGTTATAAGAAGATAGCAAAGCATTTTCAAGTTGCCCTTTCCTCAGTTCGAAATGTAATTAAAAAATTGGATTAACAGGTACAGCAGAGGTCAAGATAAGGTCTGGAAGACCAAGCAAAATTTTAATGAGAGCTGCTCGTAGGATTGCTAGAGAGGCAAAACAGAATCCTGGCTTGACTGCAAAAGACCTTCAGAAAGATTCAGCAGACTCTGGAGTTGTGGTACATTGTTCTACAGTTCAGAGACACCTGCACAAATATAGCCTTCATGGAAGAGTCATCGGAAGAAAACCTCTCCCGTGTTCTCAACATAAAATTCAGGGTCAATTCTGGTGCATTTTGGAAACAAGTCCTGTAGACTGATGAGGTTAAAAGAGAACTCTTTGGCCACAATGATCAAAGGTCTGTGTGGAGAAAAAAGGGCACAAGAACATCTCGCCAACCATTAAGCATGGGGGTGGATCAATCATGCTTTGGGGTTGTGTTGCAGCCAATGGCACGGGGAACATTTCATGGGTAGAGGGAAGAATGGTCTCAATGAAATTTCAACAAATTATTGATGGAAACAAAACACCATCTGTAAAAAAAAGATGAAGGCAAAAAGAGGATGGCTTCTACAAATGGATAATGATCCTAAATACACTTCAAAATCCACAATAGACGACCTCAAAAGGCACAAGCTGAAGGTTTTAAAATGGCCCTCACAGTCCCCAGAGCTGAACATAATTGAAAATCTGTGACTAGACCTCAAAATAGCAGGGCATGCAAGACAACCCAGGAATCTCACAGAACTGGAAGACATTTCCAAGGAAGAATGGATGAAAATCCATCAAACAAGAATTGAAAGACTCTTGTATGGCTAAAAAAAGCATTCACAAACTGTGATACTTTCAAAAGGGGGTGCTACTAACCATGCAGGGTGCCAAAACTTTTGCATAAACTCATTTACCTTTTTGGAATTTTTAAAATGTAAAAAATGGCAATATTTTTTTTTCCTAAAATGCAAAGGAAAGGTGTCATCTTTAACTTTAGGCCATTTAGAGATCATTTCATCTTTAACTTGCTTAACTGCTCACAATAACAGTAATTTTGACCAGGGGTGCCAAAACTTTTACATGCTAGTATTTTTTTCTGTAATATTTACTAAAAAATGCCAAAAACCCTAAAAAAAGAGAGTCAGCCTTATGCAACAAAGATTATAATTATATTATTATTTAATCCTACTGATGAAGAACTTGGTTCTGCACTTGGGGGTGATTGAAGGGGTTGTCCAGTCTTGTGATGAAAGTCTGCAGTCACTCTATGTAACTGGACACTTCTGAATCTTCCCTCGCTCTCACTGCACACTTTTAGGATTCTCAAGTGATTTTCATACTTTTGGCCACATTCCAACTAGACAAGGCCTGGGTCAATTCACTTTGTATTAAGTGAGGCTGAGCACGTCTAGTCTGCATGTATACAAATCGCATACTTGCGGTCACATCACTAACCAGTCTTGGCAGCTGTAAGGATTCAGAAGTCTGCAGTCACCTACAGACTTTCACTACAAGACTGGACAACCCTTTTGACATGTAAAAATTGTTATTTCTGTATCTTTTGTTCCATCCTTGTGGGTATTTTTTTGCATTACAAATGAGGGGGAGGACCTTGTTAAAGGGTTTGTCCACTACTAGGACTACCTCTTCTCATTCACCATGTTTGGCCCCGTGAAAATGAAAAACACTAATACTCACCTCCCACGATGGCGCCGTTCCAATGGTGTTGGCACTTGCATTCCCGGGGCTCACGTGAGGTTGTTATGACACGTGAACCCTGCACCCAATCAGCGTTGGTGTCATTATTTATTTTCACGGGAGCATACATTCAGATTGAGAAGGGGTTGTCCTAGTAGTGGACAACCCCTTTAATGCCATAGTTGTCGCTTCTAACAAATTTAGTAGCCTCTTTGAAGGGCTCTAGAAGACAACATGAGTTCTTCATCAGCTGCCAAGAGCGTAAATGTTTTGACCAAGCCTGCAGAGCCTAACAATGGATGAAATGGCCAGACATTCTCCTGCCAATGGCCACCATCTTCTTAAAATGAGTGCATGTAAGACATTTTTCACGATTCATGATTAAATTTAGGATGTGCACCATTCAGGGAGCATGAGTTATTTTGCCCAAATGTAGTGCCGCCACAATGTTCCAGGCATTGTCTCTTACGACAATGCCCAGTTGCGTTTGATGGGGAGCCATCCAGCGTGATATTTGCAGCTTAGTAGAGGAGCCACTCATCCATCGTAGGGCTTTTTGTCGCCTATGCGAGGCAGCGATTGCTTACGAGATTGAGAAGACTGAGGAAGGAGAAGAGTGGAGGTCCCTTTCTGCCCTGTTGTTTCGGATGGAGTCACGTCCATTGAGGAGGATGCGGAGGAGGTGTAGGTGGACATGCGAAGCGTCCTGTCCTGGTTGCAGTGGTAAATCACTATCACTCAAGACATTGACCCAGTGGGCCTTTAAAAACATGTACTTTGCAATTTTGCACTTACTCGTGAAAACGCTGAAAAAACGCTGAAAGAAGTGACGTCCTACAGTTTTGCAAAAACGCATCAGTTTTCCAATTTAGTCAGGAAGAGAAACCAATGTGTGCATGATATTTCTGAAATCTCATAGCTTTTGCTGGTGTTGTAAAAGCAGCTTTTAATTTACATAAATTTGCATAAAAAATGCAACGTGTGAACATGGCCTTACAGTGCCCACGTTATAGTGTCATGCATTGCCCTGATGTGAACAGGATCTATCTCAATAACAGGTTCATCTTTATCCTTTTAGAAAATGTAGGCAATGGAGTATTATTATAAGAAGTGGGCACCAGGAACATAACTATAGTGGGTGGAGGGGTTGCAGTTACACCAGGGTCCCTTTGGCCCATATGAAAGGGTATTCCCATCTCTAAGATCCTATCCCAATATGTAGTAGGTGTAATGATAGTAATATTCACAAATAGTTCCAATTAGCAATGTGGTATAGTTCTTCTGATAAGCTGTGTTGCTTACCACATGTGCAGGGCATTGCAGTTGCTTAGGTATCCATAGTTATGACCTCTCACATAGTGACAGTTAGTTGCTAGTGGATACCTAAGCTACTGCAATGCCCTGCACACAGGGTAAGAGACATAGCTAATCAGGAGAACTATACTACATTTCTAAAAAGGTATTTTCCAATATATTATTTTTACACCTATTACATATTGGGATAGGATCTTGAAGATGTGAATACCCCATTAAGAGCCGTGATAATTGGGGGCATTTTGCATTAATTGGCTGACGTTTCACCGACTGTACATACATATTTGCTCGGCGAGCATTTTCTAGGTGGGCTCTCCGGTTGTTTATCACCTTTTTATTTGCTGTAACTTCTTGATGTGATTAGGATTGTGGGGGAAAGTCACTTATTTGTGAGGTAATTGGGTAGAGTTTAGCAGCGGGCACTGGACTGGAACTAACAGTTATTGCTAATTGCAGGGTATCAGGTCACTGTGACAGATTGGCTGTGTCTGCGGGAATTTATTGAGTTAATCAGTAAGGCTGGCTGCGTTTATCTCTACGACCTGCTGCCATCTGTCAATCCACGTGTGCTGGAGCCTCCAGCAATCGCGGGGTTAACCGTGGCATAACACAGGCCCATGGCGCACCATGAGGACCGGCGTGCCTGAGATTCCACTAATCTGGGCCCTCTGCTCATTAATTGTGACTGACGAATGGCTGGATCCTCAGCTGTGAATACATCCTCTACTGGAGCAAGTGAAATATGGAGCTGTGTGTGAACTGCTGCCACCTCCACACAGGAAAGAAATATACTGTCCCTGATATATGGTCCTGGAAGGGGAAAGGGCCTGTTATTACCAAACAGGCAAACTTGGCCAGTGCCGTAGGTGCAGCGAAGAAATAGGTTCATACTTATAATACTTCATTCTTCTTCGTACACCCCTCCGGACCACCCCTGAGCGAAACATTTACTCCATCCGGAACCAAACTTTCATTGGATGGTGTCTTGTTGTCTCCTAATATGGAGTAAGTCATGTCTACATCTTACACGCTGGGGCTAAAATAAAAGTGCCATATGTTGGAAAAAAAAATACTGTATTAATAACACTGCGATACAGTGTCACAACAACCACTAAGCAGCGCAAAAAGAATACACTGTGCAGTGTGAGTACTAAAATAGATCACACAATGTCTATTGAAAGATCACCTCACAGTGCTAAAATAATACTATCATACAGCAAGAAAATATTACCACCATACAGAGCTTAAATAATATATGATGAGCAAATAATGGCACCATTAAGTGCTATATTAATAACACCATACTACAACGCTCATATAATATCAACATGCACTGTTCGAATAATACCACGATAAAGTGGTAATACTGCAATATAGTGCATAAATCATGCCACCAAACAGTTATTAAAATATTAGCATATTGCACTTAAATTATACCACAATACAGTGCTTAAATAATACCACCATACTGTTCAAAAATAATACCACCATACATTGCATAAATATTCCAATTATATGATGGACAAATAATACCACACAGTGCTCACATAATATCAATAGAAAGTGCTTAAATAATACCACCACACTGTTCTCAAATAATACCACCATACATTGCATAAATATTACAATCATATGATGAACATATAATACCACCATACAGTGCTCAAATAATATCAATATATAGTGCTTAAATAATATCACCATGCAGTGCTCACATAATATCACCATGTAGTGCTCAAATAATACCACCATACTGTTCACAAATAATACCATCATACATTACATAGATATTACAATAATATGTTGAACATATAATACCCCCACACAGTGCTCAAATAATATCAATGTATAGTGCTTAAATAATATGACTTTACATTGCTCAAATTTTACCCCCACACTGTTCTCAATACCATCATAGAGTGCATAAAAATTCCCATCATATAGTGCACAAATAATATCACGATACGGTGCTCAAATAATAGCACCACACTGTTCTCTAATAATACCACCATACATTGCTGAAATAATGCCACCATATACTGCTTATATAATAACATCATACTATGTTCAAATAATACCACCACACTATTCTGTAATAATACCACCGTACAGTGCATAATTGTTACAATCATATGGTGATAAATAATACCACCAAATAATGCTAACATATAGTGCTTAAATAATATCACCATACAGTGCTCAAATATCACCATACAGAGGTTAAATAATATCAATATACAGTGTTTAATAATACCACTACAGAGTTCTTAAATAATACTTCCAAATAGTGTGCAAATAATGATACCACCATATATTGAGCAAATAATACCACCATGTAGCAAGCTAGCAAATAGCTCCTTAGTCATTGAAGAAGTGTATTACAATATATAAATAATACCGCCATACAAATAATATTAAGATCTGCTGCTGTCACAGGTGTGGGGTACCAGGTCATATGTGCCGCCCTATTTATCAGGGGCTCGTACTAACAGGCGCCATTAGCACCTCTGCTGCCAATTTTTGGTTATACTTAACTGTTGATTGCCCGGTCTGGACACTTTACAAGAAGAATGGGTCAAAAATCCCTGGCTTTGGAAATGAAAGGGTTACGGCCGACGCCCGGACAAGCACTGACTATAGGCACATTCTCCTATGTGTTGGCTGTTTAATTAGAGCCTGCCAGATGTCTGCGGTCCAAAGGGACCCGTGACCCAGATTCTGTAATTAGTAAACACTTTGTACACAGTTTTCTGATCCTCTAACGACTTCCTCGTCCTTGGTGTTTGTACGATGATTACCTGGGTGTCACAAAATCCAAAAAAACACCCTGAACCCCGCACCTGTGCCCTCTGTGGTCTGTGATCCGAGCGTCACGACGGTCATGGACTGGTTTAGGAAAAATGTCTCTGATCTAAGTTATCGCCCGCTGCCTTTATGGCACCAATATGTTCTGTACATGGCTGATCTCTGCTTGCTGTCAGTGAATGAGGACTGAAAACGTGTAAAGATTTATTACTTCTGGTAGCTGAGACTGGATTCCAGGACGATCCGTTCTTCCTTTACTGGTACATTGTAGCAAAGGATCAGTACAGGATCTGTGCTGCTGAAGTAAAGGACGCAGTGTATATACTATATATAGTATGGACCGAATACAGTTGTATACACCAGTTATCATTTTCTATCCGAAGCTCCTATGAAGAAGCATGCATCTCCATGGAAACAGACAACAAACAAGCTCTTTGTCGTCAGATCCTTCTTCAGTCCTATTCCCAGGGCCGGACTGGCCATCTGGCAATTCTGGCAAATGCGAGATGGGCTGGTCCGGTTGTTGGCTGCATTGTCTGCTATGCTGTTAACAATATCCGTGTCCTCAGGGTGCTGATATTGTTAAGAGTTGAGACAGGGTTGTGTGTAGTCTGTTACCATGGAGGCACATGGGAGTGCACAGGAGCTGTGATCGTATTATGATTGGAAATTTTTCAATCAAAACTTTCAATCAAAAAGTTGCTGCATTTTTTGCACCCTGCTACAATAAGGCTATGTGCACACACATTTAATATTTGCAGCAGATTTTTCTGCAGCAAAAAAGAATGTTGGCAGGAAAATTATGGCAAAATATGAGTATTTTTTGCATGTTTTTTTACACAATTTTTCGTGTGTTTTTTACATGCATTTTTTCTCGTTCATTTGAATTGGTGAAAAATGCTGTAAGAATATTTGATGGTTCAAATCTGCAAGGAAAACAATAAGCTGCAGTATATGAGATTCCAGAAATCTGGTTTACTTTGCTGGCACTGTAGAAACGCTGCATTTTTTTACAACAAAAACACAGTGTGTGAACAAGCCCTAAAAAAAGTTAGCAAAAATTGGCAAAGTGGATACAGTGCTCAAGTGTCATTGCCTGCCTCCAGTATCTTCCTATCTGACTATGCTTGATTGACAGGTCTTAGCACGCAGTCAGACGGGCGTATAAATCAGACCGAGATCAGACAGCAGTGCTCGGACTGGCCGGTGGATCTTCTGACCCAAGTGTAACATCGTCATGTATTTCTATGCAGCTGTCATGATTGGGGGGGGGAGCCGCCGGCCAGTCCGTGCACTGCGGTCCGATCTCTATCCAATTTATACGGTCATCTGACTGCGCTCTTACCCTGTATGCAACTTGTTGACAGTTTCCCTTTAAACCATTTTGCAAACTTATTTGCCAGGAGAGATTTTTATTTTAGCGCCCTGGCAGTGGGCAGAAAGACTGTGTGCCCTGGCGGTGGGCAGAAAGACTGTGTGCCCTGGCAGTGGGCAGAAAGACAGTGTGCCCTGGCGGTGGGCAGAAAGACTGTGTGCCCTGGCGGTGGGCAGAAAGACAGTGTGCCCTGGAGGCGGGCAGAAAGACTGTGTGCCCTGGTGGCGGGCAGAAAGACTGTGTGCCCTGGTGGCGGGCAGAAAAACTGTGTGCCCTGGTGGCGGACCGAAAGACTGTGTGCCCTGGTGGCGGACAGAAAGACTGTGTGCCCTGGTGGCAGCCAGAAAGACTGTGTGCCCTGGCGGTGGGCAGAAAGATAGTGTGCCCTGGCGGTGGGCAGAAAGACTGTGTGCCCTGGTGGCGGGCAGAAAGACAGTGTGCCCTGGAGGCAGGCAGAAAGACAGTGTGCCCTGGAGGCAGGCAGAAAGACTGTGTGTCCTGGCGGTGGGCGGAAAGACTGTGTGCCCTGGTGGCAGCCAGAAAGACTGTGTGCCCTGGCGGTGGGCAGAAAGACTGTGTGCCCTGGTGGCGGACAGAAAGACTGTGTGCCCTGGTGGCAGGCAGAAAGACAGTGTGCCCTGGTGGCGGGCAGAAAGACTGTGTGCCCTGGTGGCGGGCAGAAAGACTGTGTGCCCTGGCGGTGGGCATAAAGACTGTGTGCCCTGGTGGCGAGCAGTAAGACTGTGTATCCTGTTAGCGGGCAGAAAGACAGTGTGCCCTGGCAATGGGCAGAAAGACTGTGTACCCTGGCAGTGGGCAGAAAGACAGTGTGCGCTGGAGGCGGGAAGTAACACTGTGTATCCTGGTGGCAGCCAGAAAGACTGTGTGCCCTGGCGGTGGGCAGTAAGACTGTGTATCCTGGTGGCGGGCAAAAAGACAGTGTGCCCTGGCAATGGGCAGAAAGACTGTGTGCCCTGGCGGCGGGTCAGATAGACAGTGTGCCCTGGCGGTGAGGAGAAAGACAGTGTGCCCTGACGGTGGGCAGAAAGACTGTGTGTCCTGACGGTGGGCAGAAAGACTGTGTGTCCTGGCGGTGGGCAGAAAGACAGTGTGCCCTGACGGTGGGCAGAAAGACTGTGTGTCCTGACGGTGGGCAGAAAGACTGTGCGTCCTGGCGGTGGGCAGAAAGACAGTGTGCCCTGGCGGTGGGCAGAAAGACTGTGTGTCCTGGCGGTGGGCAGAAAGACAGTGTGCCCTGTTGGTGGGCAGAAAGACTGTGTGTCCTGGCGGTGGGTAGAAAGACAGTGTGCCCTGACGGTGGGCAGAAAGACTGTGTGTCCTGGCGGTGGGCAGAAAGACAGTGTGCCCTGTTGGTGGGCAGAAACACAGTGTGCTCTGGCACCGGGCAGAAAGACAGTGTGCCCTGGCGGTGGGCATAAAGACTGTGTGCCCTGGTGGCGAGCAGTAAGACTGTGTATCCTGGTGGCGGGCAGAAAGACAGTGTGCCCTGGCAATGGGCAGAAAGACTGTGTACCCTGGCAGTGGGCAGAAAGACAGTGTGCGCTGGAGGCGGGGAGTAACACTGTGTATCCTGGTGGCAGCCAGAAAGACTGTGTGCCCTGGCGGTGGGCAGTAAGACTGTGTATCCTGGTGGCGGGCAAAAAGACAGTGTGCGCTGGCAATGGGCAGAAAGACTGTGTGCCCTGGCGGCGGGTCAGATAGACAGTGTGCCCTGGCGGTGAGGAGAAAGACAGTGTGCCCTGACGGTGGGCAGAAAGACTGTGTGTCCTGACGGTGGGCAGAAAGACTGTGTGTCCTGGCGGTGGGCAGAAAGACAGTGTGCCCTGACGGTGGGCAGAAAGACTGTGTGTCCTGACAGTGGGCAGAAAGACTGCGTGTCCTGGCGGTGGGCAGAAAGACAGTGTGCCCTGACGGTGGGCAGAAAGACTGTGTGTCCTGACGGTGGGCAGAAAGACTGTGTGTCCTGGCGGTGGGCAGAAAGACAGTGTGCCCTGACGGTGGGCAGAAAGACTGTGTGTCCTGGCGGTGGGCAGAAAGACAGTGTGCCCTGTTGTTGGGCAGAAAGACAGTGTGCCCTGGCACCGGGCAGAAAGACAGTGTGCCCTGTCGGTGGGCAGAAAGACAGTGTGCCCTGGCGGCGGGCAGAAAGACAGTGTGCCCTGTCTGTGAGCAGAAAGACAGTGTGCCCTGACGGTGGGCAGAAAGACTGTGTGTCCTGGCGGTGGGCAGAAAGACAGTGTGCGCTGACGGTGGGCAGAAAGACTGTGTGTCCTGACGGTGGGCAGAAAGACTGTGTGTCCTGGCGGTGGGCAGAAAGACAGTGTGCGCTGACGGTGGGCAGAAAGACTGTGTGTCCTGACGGTGGGCAGAAAGACTGTGTGTCCTGGCGGTGGGCAGAAAGACTGTGTGCCCTGGCGGTGGGCAGAAAGACTGTGTATCCTGACGGTGGGCAGAAAGACTGTGTGTCCTGGCGGTGGGCAGAAAGACAGTGTGCGCTGACGGTGGGCAGAAAGACTGTGTGTCCTGACGGTGGGCAGAAAGACTGTGTGTCCTGGCGGTGGGCAGAAAGACTGTGTGCCCTGGCGGTGGGCAGAAAGACTGTGTGTCCTGGCGGTGGGCAGAAAGACAGTGTGCCCTGTTGGTGGGCAGAAAGACAGTGTGCCCTGGCACCGGGCAGAAAGACAGTGTGCCCTGTTGGTGGGCAGAAAGACAGTGTGCCCTGGCGGCGGTCAGAAAGACAGTATGCCCTGTCGGTGGGCAGAAAGACAGTGTGCCCTGGCGGCGGGCAGAAAGACAGTGTGCCCTGTCGGTGGGCAGAAAGACAGTGTGCCCTGGCGGCGGGCAGAAAGACAGTGTGCCCTGTCTGTGGGCAGAAAGACAGTGTACCCTGGCGGCGGGCAGAAAGACTATTTCCACCCCCATAATGTGTGCTTAGATGCCACGGCTGAATCTGATGATGCAGCACCTTAGAACCATTTAGGGGGCGCTGTTCTCCAGGAGGCGTCTGCAGCGCCAAGAGATTTGCCAACTATTCCGAGAGCCCCTTTTTTTCCCCCAAACCTCCCAAATTGCTCCTAGTTAGGTTTTAATGTCATTTTCACCATTTTTTTTCCTCTTTTAGGGGCATCCCTGAAGAATTACTGTACGCAGGATGCTGTGGGCCCATCAGAAAGCGGGGGAGGTAGGAGGTATGCAGAGCAGATGTGAGCTGGGGGTCATTTCAGCAGCAGGCCCCTCTGACAGCCCGGCTGATTTAGAGGTAGGGGCACAGACATTAACAGCATGAACACACTCAGGACATACACTGGGAAATGGGAAGGCGCTCTCGCTTATAGACATGTGCTTGGAATCAAGGCCCATAAATCACGCTACAAGGTGCAGCTCTCTCCCCCACCCACCATGACCTATATGAAAAGTGAGCGCCATGTGACACGACTTAACCAACTCAGTGCCAGAGCGCCGTATAGCGAGTCTGTATATTAAAAACCGAGAGACTGAAAAAATCTCCCATGTATATTCAAAAGGAGGAAAAACATTAATCCTGTAAGGATCTTGTATCATTATTTTTTGGCTCTTAAAGAGGACCTGTCTCAAGGTCTTAATATATTTGTGCTTTTTCCCTGAGTATTCCATTTTTTTCTTTTTAAAAATCCGCCATACGGTTCCAGAGATATGGGCCTTTATATTTAATGCTGATTCTTTTACAAGGGGGTGTGTCTCAAAGGAGCCTAAAGACACGCCCCCAAAGAGCCCTGTGAGCCACATCCCCTTAGTAATGCTCATCATAATTAGCATTAAATAAAAATGCCCATATCTCTAGAAGCGTATGGCAGATTACAACAAAAAAAAGCAATACTCCGGGGAGCGGTGGGAATAAAATAAGAGCAAAACCTGCCCACTTTTGGTTGCTTCTTTTTTTTTTTTTAATTCAGTATTTTGGAATGAAAACTTTATATTTTCTTTTTTTTCTATGAGTTTTTTTTTTGTTTTAATGTTTTTTTTATACTTTTTATACTTTTTTATACTTATAGAGTATTGTAAAACTTGCATTAATTTTTTTGGGGAGGGAAAAAAAAACATTCCGAAAATGGGTTTAGTTATTCCGTCATTTATCATTCATTAAAACTTTATCCTGTGGGTCGTTACAATTTCAACAATTTAATTGTATTTATAGAATTCTTTTTATGTTTCAGTACCTTTGATTCAAAAATACATTTTTCCTTGTGTCCTCTTATTCCAAGTGGTTTTTTTTTATTATTTTAGAACATGCATGACTTTTTTTTAGCAATTTTTATACTATTTTTCCAGAAGATAGAATAAACAAAAAGCTGATACGGTTTTATCATCAGTGCAGAATAAAAAGTGTTGCAGCTCATAATGAATTACGAACAGCTAGATAAGACTTGAAAGTCATTTTTTGGGAGGTGTATCAGAATTTTTTCATTTTTCTAAGTTTTTCAGCTTTTGTAAAAAAAAAAGGCGAAACTTATCCTCTAGCTCTAGGATAATTTACGGATCACTAGGGGTCCGACCACTGGGAATCTCAATGATCATAAGAATGGGGTATTGAATATTTGACCTCCATTCCATTCATTGTCTATGGGACTGCTAGAGAAATACAAGTATGGAGCTTCACTATTTCCTGCAGTCGAATAGACAATGAATGGAGTGGAGGTCGAACATTTACACCTTTGTTCCATTAAAGATGAGGCTCTACAGAGCCCAGATATTGTAATTGATGAGGGTCCCAGAGACCCCAAGAGATCAGCAAATTATTCCCTATCCTGTGGATTGGATTAACTTGCAATTTTTGGAGACTGAGAGAGAAGCTGTAGCTGAATCCCCCTCCTATAACTTACCAAAGGGAACCCTTTTATTCAGGGGTAGGAGATGGACCCCCTGCTCTGGTACTTTTGGGGGCCATAAAGGACCCTCTTCCAAAAAAGACAACACCAGTAACATAAAAGAAAAATGGTAGGGGGAACCCTGTTGTGGATACATCAGTGTTTTGAGGCCCACAAGATTCATTTTTCACCTCTTTTTCTTACGTGTCCTCCTGGCCTCACTATGTTCTCCATTAAGCCGAGGCCAATAAGAATAGTCAAAAATGTGTAATCATGAATAATACCATTGCCTGCACCGAAAAGGTTAAATTACGTATGATTACTGAACTGTGTGAGCCTGCATAAATTACCAGGAACAGATATTATTTCGGGTCCCTTCACACATGGGCATATGTACTAAGAGTGCATATCATTTACTCTCCCTACTTATATATGCTTACTTTTGGCCCTAGAAGTATACCAGAGCCGGCTGATTCTTTTTTTTTTTTCCGGCTATTTATATTGCTGTCACACTGTAAATTCTCGGTGGAACGGGCTCCATCTGCCTGGAATACAATGGGCCGCTGGGGACTGAGATATCGGGAATCTAGAGTATGTGAGACAGGAGCCAAGGTGACAGCGAGGGTGGGGAGAGGGACACCACAGTACCAAAACAAGAACGAGGACTTAAATCTCAACCCAACATCATTATATAGACTGCTAAAGCAAAGTCTACTGGCAACCAAGCGGTTAAACATGCAAACTTTAGTTCTCCGTGGACGCCTTTAAGGGATGGTTTATATGAAATGTAGGCATAGGCCATACAACATTGTATATACTGAAATGTTTGATAATATTCACCGCAATTATTAGGACTGCTGCCTTAGATTTGCATAATTTTGGCCAAAAAAGGCAAAAAAAAGAAGTAAAAAAAACATTATGTTAGTATAAAAAAGTAATAAAAGAAGTGAAAAAATTTTACATGAGTATAAAAAAGCAATAAATTTTTTTAAAAAAATGTACGTCTGTATATAAAAAAGCAAAAAAAAGTAAAAAAAAATTATGTAAGTATAATAAAGGAAAAAAAATGTAAAAAAATTATGTAAGGAAAAAATAGAAGTGAAAAAAATGTACGTGAGTATAAAAAAACATGTAAGCGTAAAAAAACAAAAAAGAGAAGTAAAAGAACATGTAAGTATAAGAAAGCAAAAATGAGAAGTAAAAAAAACATTATATGAGTATAAATAAGAAAAAAAGAAGTAAAAACATTAAGTATAAAAAAGCAACTAAAAAGAAGTAGAAAAAACGTTATGTGAATATATAAAAAAAATTCTCTTCTTCCACCACCACTTCCTCTCCAGCGTCACTGTACCAATGGTCTCCATTAATCTTTGCGTACTTCCCATCGCGATCACTTGCCATATATCACACACATGACTCAAGTTTAGCACGTGACCTCTGATCCCAGTGAGTGACTGCAGCGGTCACTTAAATAGTGTACTATATGGGACCTATCAGACTGAAATGGTGACCATTTTTTGGCCATTTTTTTGCAAATTTTGGAAAACCTTTTAAAATTGAAACTCCATTTAAAGTAAAAAAAAAAACTGATTATAGAGATTGCGTGAGTATTGGAGAAATACTAGTAAATCGTCCAATTTTTTATCCAAGCATACCTGACTTTATATTTTTTTTCCTTACACACTCATGACTAAGAATACTTAAATCTTTGAAATACATAAAAAAGATAAAAAAGTGAGATCTGTCTGCCCCCTTTAATTGTCAGTAAGCTCTTTGTGACAGTTTGTAAACCTCATCATCAGTCATCAAGTAATCCTGTAGTAGATAGGGAGGAGGGGAGAGGAGGGAGATGCAGCTGCAGTTTCTCTTTTTGTGCATGTTGTGTGAGGGGAGAGGGAGCAAAAGTGAGGAGAGTGTTGTGCCCAGCTCTGTCAGCGTCGGCCGCCCTCTGCTTTGTGATCCTGTGTGCAGCGATTGGCCGGTACACACACGAGAGGGATGAGAAGGCACCTGTACGCACTTACACTGTCAGTGCTCTGGGCTCTTGAGGTGTACAAGTCAGGCAACCTTTCAAAGCAAACACTGTAAGTGTTCACAAGGGGAGGAGAGGAGAATGGTAATTGAGGGGTGTGACGATACAGCCTATAATCTTTATAAACCAGATGTATAGATTTGTTAATCCAAAAGAAATACACTATTATCTTTGTGTATTTATGTGCTTGGTCAATAAGAACAGACCAGTGTTTGTATAATCCTGTTTGTTGTCTCCTCTTTGATTCTGGAACAATGAATGTTTGCTGATTATGTTGATTAACCTTTGTGGATCAAGTGGCTTATTGACTCACAAGACAGGAGGACAAACTAAGTAAATTCATTAAATGCTCAAACAATGAGACATGAGGCTGCCCTTTCCCCCCTTGACCTGTGGATGTGTACTTAAAAAGAAGATATGCTTCTGTAGGGGAGAAACTTGGGACAGAGAATCAAGGAGAAGCAAGAGGACACTCAGAGTCTCTTCATCAGCTTGGTAGTATGGCTTTACCCAAAGAGACACAGATTTGGATTCTACATGATTCTAGCCCAAGGGTATATAGCCCTGACTGGAAAGATACAGATCTGCTCCACTGACCATCAGAGAGACCATGGATACATGTGGGAATACCAGGTCGGGACGATGAAGCCACCTGGCCCCATGGATATGTTGTTTGGGGTTGTGAAAAGAGACCAACCGGTCACCTGGAACCCATGGAGATATTTGGAGAAGCCAGATTGGGACCCACCGGTTTTCTGGCTCCATGGAAACTCTCGGAGAGGCCAGGGTGGGACCCTCGGGTCTCCTGGCCCTTTACCTCGATGGACTGCTAGCTTCCTACGCTTGCAGCTACCTTCTCTCTGTAGGGGCCCGCCAGAAGCGGGGGGCCACTGGTTGAGGTAGTTGGCCCTGGAAGTCTCAAAGTCGCAGCTGTTCTATCTGAGCGGAAGGGTGAGGACTGTGTAATGTTGTACCATCTTGGGTATTTGCTGGGACTGTTCTACGTGTTTATTGTCCGCTTTATGGTTCAATAAAATATTGCCACGCTGTTTTACTCTCACCCTGTGTTGTCTGAGTAACGTTTTGCCCACGGAAGACCCCGGGTCTTCACAATGGGGCAGAAGGTTCTGCCAAGCACTTGGCCACACCAAGGGTGCACCAAAGCCCCCTCATTTACATGTCTAATTAAACTGTTTTTATATAGAACACAGTAAGTAAAATCTAAAGTACAAGTATGATTGTTATAGGGGATAAATCCATCCTATGAAGGGATAAATGGTTCAGTTGAGTTTTGGGGGTGATAGACTCCCTTTAAGAAGAAGTAAAGAAGCCTTTATAATCCTACATAAAGTTATTTTCCTTAAAGAGTTAATATTTTCCACATTAATAAAAAGCGAAGGTTTTTCTTAGTCATTGAGGCATGTGAGAAAATGTCATCTGAACGACCTGTGTCTTGGGACCTCCATCAATCAGAACTTCCCCATTGACTTCAATAAAATTGTAAGAAAGGCAAGTGTAATCCGGCCCTGGTAATCTACAGTCAAGAGATCAGTGGATATTAGATATAATCCAGCACTGTCTGTGATCCGGTCCTTATAATCTACAGTCAGGAGATTGGTGGATATTAGATATAATCTAGCACTGCATAATCTGGTCCTTATAATCTGCAGTCAGAAGATCACTAGATATTACATATATTCCAGCTCTGTGTAAACCTTTCCTGATAATCTAAAGTCAGGAGATTCCAAGATGTTAGATATAATACAGTATGTTGTGATCCTGTCCTTATAATCTAAAGACAGAAGATCACTGGATGTTACATATAATCTGGCATTGTGTGATCCAGTCTTGATAATCTACAGTCAGGAGATCACTGGATATTCATATAATCTGGCATTGTGTGATCCTGTCCTGATGATCTACAGTCAGGAGATCACTGGGTGTTACATATAATCCAGCACTGTGATCCAGTCCTGATAATCTACAGTCACAGGATCACTGGATGTTAAATATAATCCCGCAATGTGTGATCCTGTCCTGATAATCTACAGTCAGGAAATCACTGGATGTTACATGTAATCCGGCACTGGGTGACCATGTCCCGATAATCCACAGTTACATGACCCATGTAGCTGAACATTGGACTGAAGTCTACCATTGCTTGGTCCTTATATATCAGGTAAACATCAAATCTCTGGAATATTGTGGGAAAGTGGTCTTGAGATGCCAAGACACAGGAAACGAGCGAGGGGCTCTGTCAGCACCATCAGCTGCTATATGCATTGTTCTTGGCAAATTTGGATAGAGCCAGGAACACCTGGGTTGGCAACCATCCCGGCATTGACTAATGTACCGGGGATAGGAGGTCTCATCTGTCTTGTGCGGGGTTTCCTAAACCTCGCCTCAGAACATGTGTTTTCACTTTTCCCCTTTCTCTGCAGGAAATGGCAGGACAGTGGAGCTGTGGAATAAATGAGTTTCCCTCTTCAGGGTCAGGTCCTTGGAGACTCCTCCAAAAATAACTGTCTTGTGAGAGCTTGTTAATAAGCTTCTCTTCTACACGGTGTCTTCTGAGACCTGGAGATGTGACACGGAGAGGAGGGACATCTACATCCCTAACTCACTGTGAGACAAGAAGAGAGCACTGCTCATAGTTCATACGAGATGAGGGCCACCGCTTCTATTTACATGCCATCACAGGGTGGAGACCATGGATAGACAGTCAAAGGGAAGGCTAGAACGCTGTCCCAATAGCCTACACCCCATATATGACATACATGTACCCAACGGGAATTGACCACTGCAAAAAAGTTGGGTAAAGTTTTTTAAAAACTAAACTGCTCACTGTCCCTGAAATATTGTCACCTTCTCGAATGGCAAAGTGGTGGTAAAGAATCCCGTTATAAGAGTCGAAAAGTGGTTGGATACTGCAAAGTCCAAAAATTATCTAAAAAATGTCTAATAAAAATTAGCTTTTTTGATGAAGACTATCTCGCTAATGCCACCAAATGCAATGTGACCAGGGATATTAGCCAAGCAAGACACTCATCTCCTAACACATGGATGTTAAACTCAAAACTCATAGAGGGCCAAAATGAAAGACTTGGACAAAGTCGCGGGCCAACCACTATACAGTATAATGGACCCCACAAATTCTTCCATACAGAATAATGGGCCCCACATTGTCCTCCATACAGAATTATGGGCACCAAATAGTCCTCCATACAGAATAATGATCCCACATAGTCCTCCATACAGAATAGGGCCCCACACAGTTATCCATACAGAATAATGGCCCCACATAAGGGTGGTGGTTCTGGTTCGCGGGCCAAATAAAACCACCCTGTGGGTCAGATTTGGCCCATGGGCCAGAGTTTGACACGTGTGTCAAACTCTAACAGCTGTCTCGGGTTACTTACTAGATGGGTGTCTGTCTTGGCCATGGTCTGTCTTGACTATCCTTGGTCATGTAGCAAGACTCAATAAAGGGGCGGAGAATGAGCTTTAGATTATGACATGGGATAGTCATCAAGACAGACACCCAATTGATAGGAACCATGAAATAGTTGTGTGCAGATGGGTTCATGTCACGCACAGTGTGGGAAAGACTAAGTGCAACACGAAGGGATGAGGGGAAGGAAGCCCAGACACCAGGGAAAGGGGGAGTGGATACCCCTATGCTGAGCTAATAACACCCTGCCTACCCTACCATCCCTATATTGGTTCCACACCAATCGCCGAGCAGGAAACCTAAGCCCTGTATATCCCTAGAGCTAGGCCCTTGATAGAGAGGGGGGTGAGCACTGGTCAGTCCCCACTATAAACCAAAGTCAAAAAGGGAGACAAACAAAGGGGGAAAACTTAGCTTGAGCAGACACCAGAGACATAACACCAAACGTCCTCCAAGGGCACCAGAGAGGAAGGTAGCCAACTGCTATGGCTCCAAGCCTTCACAAGGGAAAATGTGAATATCACCGGCGACTCCCTGAAGCAGACTGAGAGTTTACAAACACCCAGAGCAGGGTGTGTCAATCAGAGCAGGAGGGAGGTTGTCACTGGGTCCAAAAGTCAGAAGGATTAAAGATGTGTCTGCAATGCCAAACGCAGTGACCTTCTGCAGCCAGATGCAGAGCGACTGTCAGTTACATCTGACACACCCGTGACAGTTCCCTTTACAAAATTGGAAATACAGTTAGAGAATGCAGATGCCAAAATTTTCTCAACATTTCTCATACAAATTAGTTTTTTTGTGGAGACTATCTCACTAATGCCCCAATTGGAGGTAGCTATCTACCCTATATGTTAATATCTCACTCTTTATTGATCTTTACAACATGACCGGGGATAGTAGCCCAGCCAGAAACTAGAGATAAGCGAATGCTTTGAAATTCAAATTTGCCAAACTTTTCCCCCAAAATATTATTCACGTCTAATCTGAAACACTGCAAAGCCTCCTATTGATCTGTAAATATGTGTGTAACACTCTGAGGTCTCCTCTGACCAATATATAGGGTAGCTACCTCCATTGGTGATAGCTTTCTTTCCAATGTGAGAGAGCTAGTTTGCATATTTTTCCAATGGAGCATTGGCAATAAGATTCCCTACATGGCTGGTCTCCATAATAAGTACTAGTACCCCATCAAAAAATTGCTGTGTGATCATGTCGTTCCATCATATACAGATGTCTGCCAAAATGTTAGTTGGGCATGTCAAAAATGGTAAAAGTGGGGCGTTGTGAGCTGAGACTGGCATCGATCTTAAAAATGTAGAGGACTCTATGTTTGAGACCCTTTGTCTTCCTTCAGCTTCTCTATCAAAAGCGAGATGCTACAGATTCAGTGATTTTCAGGAGGGCGCTATCAGTTTTTCTGAAAGATGTGGAGTGAAAATGACCGAAGTCAAAGCGACGTGAAGACAGAGGCAGAGAAGGTTAGAAAATAGAAGATGAATTCTGATTAGTTTTTAAGGCAGCGGCAGTTAACAATGGAACTCATATGCAGTCGGTACGGAAAGTATTCAGATCCCTTTAAATTTTTCACTCTTTGTTTCATTGCAGCCATTTGGTAAATGTAACGGGTCCGGGAGGCGGAACCTCTGAGCTACTATACAAGGGGGCGGCCCTTGTAAGGGAGCGGGTGGCAGTCTCTGGGTGAACGGACAGGGAGTTACGGCAAGTGATCAGGGCAGTCTCTGGGTAAGGGGTAGGTACGACCTGTGATGGCAGAGCCTCCGGGTAGGCTAGCAGGCAGATGGTAGATGTGTGCTCCCAGGTGAGCAAGCGAGAGTCTCTGGAATAGCAGGTGGTCACGGCACGTGACGGCGGAACCTCCGGGCTGGCAGGCAGGTAGGTAACGGAGAAGCGCTCCCAGGTGAGCGGGCAAGAGTCTCTGGAATAGCTGGTGGTCACCGCACGTGACAACGGGACCTCCGGGCTGGCAAGCAGGCAGGTAACGGAGATGCGCTCCCAGGTGAGCGGGCAAGAGTCTCTGAGATAGCTGGTGGTCACAGCACGTGACAACGGAGCCTCCGGGCTGGCAAGCAGGCAGATAACGGAGAAGCGCTCCCAGGTGAGCGGGCAAGCTGGTCCATAGACAGACTGACCGGAGTAGTAAGGCAGACCGTCGGACCTCAGGCAAGCAGGCAGGTAGCTGATATGCGCTCCCAGGTGAGCGGGCAGGCTGGTCCTTTAGACAGACTGACAGGAGTAGTAAGGCAGACCGTCGGACCTCAGACTGGCAGACAGGTAACAAGTATTCAGGCAGGAATCAGGCAGGTAACTGGCAGGTAACTAGCAGGAAACTGGCAGGAAACTGGCAGGTAACTGGCAGGTAACTGGCAACGGGACCTGAGGGCTGAAGCACAGGTGAGACACAGGTGCAAACAACATTGCTCGGGCACCTCCATTTTGGAGGAGGTGCCTTATATATGATGAAGTCCTCCGGCCATTGGCCGGGGACTCCTTAGGACGACGCGCGCGGCCCCTTTAAGAGGAGGGGAGCGCGCGCGCGCGCGCCCTAAGCACAGGGGCCGGGAAGGAGCGCGCGCTGAGAGCAGAGCGGGAGGAGGACGCCGGGAAGGAGCGCGCGCTGACAGCAGAGCGGGGAGAGGACGCCGGGCACGGAGCAGAGCGGTGAGGGGAGCAGCGTCCCTGCCTAGCAGAGGGCAGGGACGCCAGCGCTACAGTACCCCCCCCTTTAGGCCCCCCCTTTTTTAGGCCAGACAGAAATTTAGCTAGGATGAGAGGGGCATGGATGTTCTCCCGGGGCTCCCACGTTCTCTCCTCAGGACCAAACCCCTTCCAATCTACCAGAAAAAAGGTCTTTCCTCTTACCCTTTTGGTGGCAAGAATGTTCTCTACCTCAAACTCGTCCTCAGCAGAAACCGGAGCAGGAGGCGTACCTGTAGACTTGGAAAAAGAGTTAAGCACCACAGGTTTGAGGAGAGACACATGGAAGGAGTTAGGGATCCGTAAGTTGGCCGGGAGTTTCAATTTATAGGCCACCGGGTTGATCTGACTGATGACCTCCAGTGGGCCGATGAACCGAGGCCCTAACTTATAGGAAGGGATCTTGAGCCGGACATATTTGGACGAGAGCCAGACTTTATCCCCAGGGCGGAATTGAGGAGGGTCCAGACGTTTTTTGTCAGCGTGTCTTTTCATACGCTCGGATGACAGAAGGAGTGCGGACCGGGTACTCTCCCATATGGAGGAAAATTTGTTAACAAGAGATTCCGCAGCCGGATTGTCCGCCGAGGTGGAAACGGGAAACGGGATCCGAGGATGCTGACCGTAGACTACAAAAAACGGGGATTTGGAGGAAGACTCGCTCTCGTGATTGTTGTACGAGAATTCGGCCCATGGCAGGAGATCCACCCAGTCAGAATGGTGGGCATTAACGAAGTGCCGAAGGTAACTGGTCAGGTTCTGATTGATCCGCTCCACTTGACCATTAGACTGTGGGTGGTAAGCGGAGGAGAAGTCCAGGGTGACGTCCAGCAATTTACAAGTGGCTCTCCAGAAACGAGAAGTGAACTGTACCCCACGATCCGAGACGATGTGACGGGGCAGGCCATGAAGACGGAAGATGTGGCGGATAAAGTCTTTAGCCAGCTCGGGTGCAGACGGAAGACCTGGCAGTGGAATGAAGTGAGCCATCTTGGAGAAGCGGTCAGCGACCACCCAAATGACCGTACAACCGGCAGAGACGGGCAGATCAGTAATGAAGTCCATCGCTATATGCTGCCAGGGGGCAGCAGGTACTGGCAGAGGTAGGAGGCGGCCGGCCGGCAGGTGTCTCGGAACTTTGTTGCGGGCGCAGGACACACAGGCAGAAACAAAGTCTATTACATCCTTGTGCAGGTTAGGCCACCAGTAGTGCCGGGTAATAAGCTGGAGGGTCTTTTTCTGACCGGCGTGGCCAGCTAGTTTAGACGAATGACCCCAGTGTAGGATCTTCTCCCGATCAGGTACTGGTACGAACGTCTTACCAGGAGGAAGACGATTTAGACTCACGGGAGCCACCTGCATTACTCTGGCGGGATCGATGATGTGTTTCGGATCTTCCTCGAGATCAGACACCAGAAAGGATCGAGACAAGGCGTCCGCCTTGACGTTTTTGTCAGCCGGGCGAAAATGAAGGACAAAATCAAAACGAGCAAAAAACAAGGACCACCGGGCTTGGCGCGGGTTAAGTCTCTGGGCATGCTGGAGGTAAGCCAAGTTCTTGTGGTCAGTGTAAATTATTACCGGGTGAAGAGCCCCCTCGAGCAGGTAACGCCACTCCTCCAATGCCAGTTTGATGGCCAATAACTCACGGTCTCCTATGGAATAGTTGCGCTCAGAGGAGGAGAAGAGTTTAGAGAAGAAGCCACAAGTTACCATCCTCCCGGAAGATGATTTTTGAGTAAGTACCGCTCCGGCTCCAGAGGAGGAGGCGTCAACTTCCAGGAAGAACTGCTTGTTGCCATCTGGGCGATGCAGCACCGGGGCGGAAGAGAAGGCCTGTTTAAGGGAAAGAAAGGCCTCCTCTGCTTCGGGTGGCCACTCTTTGGGATTAGTACCTTTACGGGTGAGCGCAGAAATTGGGGCCGTCCGGGAAGAGAAGTGTGGTATGAAGAGGCGGTAGTAGTTGGCGAAGCCCAGGAATCGCTGAATGGCCTTCAACCCCTCCGGTCGGGGCCATTTCTCGATGGCAGACAGTTTCTCAGGATCCATTTGTAGGCCGGTCTGAGAGATAATGTAGCCCAGAAACGGAAGCGAGGTCTGCTCAAAGAGGCACTTCTCAAATTTAGCGTAGAGATGGTTCTGCCTTAGCCTGAGCAGGACCTGACGAACGTCCCTCCGGTGAGTCTGGAGATCCGGAGAGAAGACCAAGATGTCGTCCAGGTACACCACTACGCAGGAGTAGAGAAGGTCCCGGAAGATGTCATTGACCAACTCTTGAAAGACGGCAGGAGCGTTACAGAGACCAAAGGGCATTACCAGGTATTCATAGTGGCCGTCCCGGGTGTTGAATGCCGTCTTCCATTCATCCCCCTGACGAATACGAACCAGGTTGTACGCCCCACGAAGGTCCAGTTTGGTGAAGATCCTAGCCCCCCTCAGACGATCAAATAATTCTGGAATGAGCGGAAGGGGGTACTTATTCTTCACCGTGATCAGGTTTAGGCCTCTATAGTCTATACAGGGACGGAGAGAGCCGTCCTTCTTTTTGACGAAAAAGAAGCCTGCTCCCGCCGGGGAGGTAGATTTCCGGATGAATCCTCTGGCCAGATTCTCCTCAATATATTCGGACATTGACCGGGTCTCAGCAGCGGATAAAGGATAGATACGCCCACGGGGAGGAGTAGTACCGGGTAGCAGATCGATGGGACAGTCGTATGGTCTATGTGGTGGTAATGTCTCTGCCTCCTTTTTATTAAAGACATCTGCATAAGACCAATAAGGAATCGGAAGTCCAGGTAGATTAGCTGGGGTAGGAGAGGGACGGACGGGATGGACGGGAACCAGGCAGGTTTTATGACAGTCTTGTCCCCAGCGAAGGACCTCTCCGGTTTGCCAGTCTAGCACGGGTGCATGTCTCTGGAGCCAGGGCAGACCTAGCAAGAGGGCGTGAGAGAGTCCAGGCAGAACATGAAAGGAGATACTTTCAGAATGCAGCATTCCCACCTGCAGGGTAATGGATTCGGTGATGAGTTGAATGGGGCGAGGTAAGAGGCCCCCATCCACGGCAGCGACAGACAAGGGTACAGCCAGAGGTTTGGTAGGGATGCGGTATTTCTCAACCAGGGACTGTGAAATAAGGTTCCCGGCTGCTCCAGAGTCAAGTTGGGCTAGTTCGAAATAACGGTTCTCCCCGTAGATGATCGAAACAGACAACAGCAGGGATGGAGAGGATTTATTCTTGTCTAGGTGGACCTCTCTGAGCGAACCTAGACACAGGCGTTTCCCGACCTCTCCGGGCAGGCACGGATCCGGTGCTCCTTACTGCCACAGTAGAAGCAGCTCCCCTCGGCACGGCGTGAGTCCTGACGGGTTTTGACCATCTTGGTCTGGTCGACCTGCATAGGCTCAGGAGAGTGTACCTGGGGAGAGATGGAGGGAATGACGGGTTTCTGGAAAGTAGGAGCTAAACGTGGAATCCTTCTCTCACGGGTGACCTCTTTGGCACGCTCCTGGAACCGTAGGTCAATCCGGGTGGCAAGAGTTATTAAGTCATCGAGAGTGGTAGGAATGTCCCGACCGGCAAGTTCATCTTTAATACGGCCGGACAGACCCTCCCAGAAGACGGAAACCAGAGCGTCGTTATCCCAGGCCAGCTCCGAGGCAAGGGTACGGAACCGTATGGCATATTGGCCCACGGTGAGACTCCCCTGACGGAGGCGTAGCAACGATGATGCAGATGAGGTCTTCCGTCCGGGTTCGTCGAAGACTTTCCGGAAAGCCGTGAGAAAAGCAGGCAAGTTGGACACCAGGGGGTCTCCTCTCTCCCATAGAGGATTCAGCCAGGCCAGGGCCTCCCCGGTGAGATGGGACATGATGAAGGCAATTTTGGCCCGGTCGGAGTTAAACTGGTAGGACAAAAGTTCAAAATGCAGGGTGCACTGATTTAAGAAGCCCCGAGCCTGGACGGGGTCGCCTCCGAAGCGAGGAGGTGCAGAAAGCCGGGGTCCGGGGTAGGATACCATAGTATTAGTGGGCAGCGGAGCTGCCGGATTGCAAGATATGGCACTGGCGGAGGTTGTTGGTGGATCAGACAGAGTGTTCAGGCGAGTATTAACATTCCGCAGGTGACCCAGGATGGCCTCCTGTTGGGACCTCTGACGGGACAGTTCAAGACAGAGGTCCGAGAGCGAGGGAGCTTGGGTGCCACCGGGTTCCATGGCCCGAGCAAACTGTAACGGGTCCGGGAGGCGGAACCTCTGAGCTACTATACAAGGGGGCGGCCCTTGTAAGGGAGCGGGTGGCAGTCTCTGGGTGAACGGACAGGGAGTTACGGCAAGTGATCAGGGCAGTCTCTGGGTAAGGGGTAGGTACGACCTGTGATGGCAGAGCCTCCGGGTAGGCTAGCAGGCAGATGGTAGATGTGTGCTCCCAGGTGAGCAAGCGAGAGTCTCTGGAATAGCTGGTGGTCACCGCACGTGACAACGGGACCTCCGGGCTGGCAAGCAGGCAGGTAACGGAGATGCGCTCCCAGGTGAGCGGGCAAGAGTCTCTGAGATAGCTGGTGGTCACAGCACGTGACAACGGAGCCTCCGGGCTGGCAAGCAGGCAGATAACGGAGAAGCGCTCCCAGGTGAGCGGGCAAGCTGGTCCATAGACAGACTGACCGGAGTAGTAAGGCAGACCGTCGGACCTCAGGCAAGCAGGCAGGTAGCTGATATGCGCTCCCAGGTGAGCGGGCAGGCTGGTCCTTTAGACAGACTGACAGGAGTAGTAAGGCAGACCGTCGGACCTCAGACTGGCAGACAGGTAACAAGTATTCAGGCAGGAATCAGGCAGGTAACTGGCAGGTAACTAGCAGGAAACTGGCAGGAAACTGGCAGGTAACTGGCAGGTAACTGGCAACGGGACCTGAGGGCTGAAGCACAGGTGAGACACAGGTGCAAACAACATTGCTCGGGCACCTCCATTTTGGAGGAGGTGCCTTATATATGATGAAGTCCTCCGGCCATTGGCCGGGGACTCCTTAGGACGACGCGCGCGGCCCCTTTAAGAGGAGGGGAGCGCGCGCGCGCGCGCCCTAAGCACAGGGGCCGGGAAGGAGCGCGCGCTGAGAGCAGAGCGGGAGGAGGACGCCGGGAAGGAGCGCGCGCTGACAGCAGAGCGGGGAGAGGACGCCGGGCACGGAGCAGAGCGGTGAGGGGAGCAGCGTCCCTGCCTAGCAGAGGGCAGGGACGCCAGCGCTACAGTAAATTCTAAAAAGTTCATTTTTTTTCTCATTAAAGTACACTCTGCACCCCATCTTGACTGAAAAAAACAGAAATGTAGAATTGTTTGCAAATTTATTAAAAAAGAAAAACTGAAATATCACATGGTCATAAGTATTCAGAGCCTTTGCTCAGTATTGAGTAGAAGCCCCCTTTTGAGCTAGTACAGTCATGAGTCTTCTTGGGAATGATGCAACAAGTTTTTCACCCCTGGATTTGGGGATCCTCTGCCATTCTTCCTTGTACATCCTCTCCAGTTCCGTCAGGTTGGATGGTGAACGTTGGTGGACAGCCATCTTCAGTTCTCTCCAAAGATGCTCAATTGGGTTTAGGTCAGGGTTCTGGCCAGTCAAGAATGGTCACAGAGTTGTTCTGAAGCCACTCCTTTGTTATTTTAGCTGTGTGCTTAGGGTCATTGTCTTGTTGGAAGGTGAACCTTCAATTGCAACCAGTCGTCCTATCCCTGAAGCTGAAAAACAGCTCCATGATGCTGCCACCACCATGTTTCACTGTTGGAATTGTATTGGGCAGTTGATGGGCAGTGCCTGGTTTTCTCCACACATACCACTTAGAATTATCACCAAAAAGTTCTATCTTCGTCTCATCAGACTAGAGAATCTTATTTCTCATAGTCTGGGAGTCCTTCATGTAGTTTTGAGCAAACTCTATGTGGGCTTTCATATGTCTTGCACTGAGGAGAGGCTTCTGTCGGGCTACTCTGCCATAAAGGCCCGACTGGTGGAGGGCTGCAGTGATAGTTGACTTTGTGGAACTTTCTCTCATCTCCCTACTGCATCTCTGGAGCTCAGCCACAGTGATCTTGGGGTTCTTCTTTACCTCTTTCACCAAGGCTCTTCTCCCACGATTGCTCGGTTTGGCTGGACGGCCAGGTCTAGGAACACTTCTGGTGGTCCCAAACTTCTTCCATTTAAGGATTATGGAGGCCATTGTGCTCTTAGGAACCTTGAGTAATGCAGAAATTCTTTTGTAACCTTGGCCAGATCTGTGCCTTGCCACAATTCTGTCTCTGAGCTCCTTGGGCAGTTCCTTTGAGCTCATGATTCTCATTTGGTCTGACATGCACTGTGAACTGTGAGGTCTTATATAGACAGGTGTATGCCTTTCCAAATCAAGTCCTATCGGTTTAATTAAACACAGCTGGACTCCAATGAAGGAGTAGAACCATCTCAAGGAGGATCACAAGGAAATGGACAGCATGTGACTTAAATATGAGTGTCTGAGCAAAGGGTCTGAATACTTATGACCATGTGATATTTCAGTTTTAATTTTTTAATAAATTTGCAAAAATTTCTACATTTCTGTTTTTTTTCAGTCAAGATGGGGTGCAGAGTGTACTTTAATGAGAAAAAAATTAACTTTTTAGAATTTACCAAATGGCTGCAATAAAACAAAGAGTCAAACATTTAAAGGGTTCGGAATACTTTCCCTACCCACTGTATATGTTTAGTACATGGGAAATAAATGTATTTCCGCCATTTTGGGGGGAGAATTTAAAAAAGAAGAAAACAAAAGAATATTTTTTTTGCTTTTGAATATCTAATAAATGTCTAAAATGAGAATTACCCTTTAAATGTCCGATAGATGTCCCACTAAAATAGAGGTAAATAGAGAGAGCTGTGCATGCGCTGCCACCTCCCTAATCACAGCGGCCTTCACACTATGCAAGACATGGAATCAGGATTAGAGATGAGCGATCTAGTTCGGGAAACGTTCATTTTTTTCAAATTCGGCACGAACGTTGTTCATTCGTGTTTGGGTTTCCGAGCCTTTTGCAAAATATCGGCAAAAGTCGCCCCCGAACCACCCTCGTTTTCCACGCTGTTATCTGCGTGACATCACGGGAAACAGGGGCTGTGATCGGTGGTAACATTGCTACCGCCAGTCACAGCGCTGTGGGATCACACTGTCAGGTGTCCGTGTGATTCCGCAGCTATGACAGTGAGCTTTTTACCGCGGGTCACTATCACAGCTGTGGGATCACGCTGACACCTGACAGTGTGATCCCACAGCGCTGTGACCGGCGGTAGCAATGTTACCACCGATCACAGCTTCGATATCACGCAGATGACAGCGTGGGAAACTACAGTTGTTCAGGGCCCTGTTCGGCTTCATGTTCGGGATCGGGTGCCCGATCACAACCATTTTCTTGATGTTCGGGTTTAGCCGTCGAACCTGAACATCAAAAGGTTCGCTCATCTCTAATCAGGATACCCCCATCTAGAGATAACAGCCAAGACCATATAGCGTAACCCCCTCAATCACACATTTATGTCATACACACTGGACACGCCATAAAGATCTGATAGATATGGGTTCCACCTCCATAAAAGAAAATGGAGAGAACTGTGCGTGAGCTGTTACCTCTCTATATACAGAGACCACGGTATCAGGTCGGATACGGATTCATGGTAGAATCTGAATCTATCAGTCATTTATGCCATATATTATGGACATGCCATAAATGTCTAAAATAAAAATATCTCTTGTAGTCCCAGTAGGGATTTAACAAAATTTTACAGTCTAACTACATATTTCTGAACATGACCCAGGAGCTTCTAGTTACACCTCTGACAGAAAGGATCACTTTAAAGAGGACTTTTCACTGAATTTTAAAATTTAAACTGAGTAGCCCCATTCAATTGATGCTTGTTCGCTGATTCTGGAACAGTTTTTCTTTTTCTTCTGCGACACTCTATACCAAACTTATGACCCCCGAAAATGTTCCCTTCAACTAAATGGGTGTGTACAATAGAACTCTCTATGGGCGTTTGCTTTATCGCCTCTGATGCTGGCCAATCAAAACATGGCCACGCCCACAAATAGGTTTTATGTTACAGGCTCTTGTTAGTTGAAGGAAAAATTAGCATCTATATTATTGGAGGGCATAACTTTGGAACGGAGGGGCGCAGAAGAAAAAGAAAAACTGTTCCAGAATCGGTGGAGCAGCGTTAAGTGAAGGAGGAACTCAGACTAAATATAAAAAATTCTAGTGAAAGGTGCTTTTTAGTCCCATTAGAGCTCATCTGATTGGAAAAAATTAAGTAAAGCAAATAATGTCACTGATTCCTCACTGTGCCGCTGTTATTCTATAAATTTGCCTCTTCTTAGATTACTTGTATGAGTAAAATCATTAATTTATTGTGATCTTGATCAAAATTTAGCAGATAATGCCTCATTTATACAACATTGATATGTTTTTGAGTTAACTGGGTGATAACCAGTAAGAATACCTTTCTCTTTCCACCAAAGTTGTTTCCCAGAATCTTATATTACAGAAGAACTTTCTTCCAAAATTAGACCCATAATAAGTTGGTTTTGACATTTATAAATCTAGAAGAGGAAATAAAGTTACAATGTGGTGCTGTATGCAGTCACCATGTGGCGGCACATAGACTACATTCCTATATTTAAAGGGGTTGTCCACTACTAGGACAACCCCTTCTTGATCTAAATGTTTTGCCCTGATAAAATAAAAAAGCTTATACTCACCTCCCGTGCCGTCACCGCTCCAGCCCCGGGACCGCGAGTGTCGACACCGCTGGAGTGAGTATAAGCTTCTTTATTTTATCGAGGCCAAACATTTAGATCAAGAAGGGGTTGCCCTAGTAGTGGACAACCCCTTTAAAGCCCAATTCATTATTGCGTTTGCGCCTACTTTTTGTCATTTATTTTGTGCTTTGCTCCTTTTTTTGTTTTGTTTGCACCATATTCATCTTTCCTTTTGCGCCTTTTTTTAGTTTATTTTTTGTGTTCACTTTTTTTTCTATTAGTTCGCCACTTTGTGCGGCATTTTCAAGATGGTTTCGCTTAATTCATCATTGTCGACTTTTTGAAAAGCTACCAAATTTGTCGTAAATGTACTCTAATCCTCCCTCTCCAAAGTGATTTTATTTATAAATTTGGTGCAATTTTTGCGCAATTTTTGAACCGAGCAACTTTTTCGCAAAAAGATAAAAGACAAAAATAAAGCCCATTTTTACTTTGATCAAATTCATGAACTGCCTGCCCCATTTTGAAGAACTTGCCACAAAAAAAGGCAAAAGAATTCCAGAAGATAAAAAGTGACTAATAAAAAACCACAAAGGATAAATCAGGGTCATATGAGTTGGAGCTTCATACCAGTGTTATTAACACTCCGCCACATGATGGATCAGGTTCATCATTTACAGGGTTTTTTAAGTCCCTTTTTTTATTGGCTTATGATATTTGTTGTCTATTTTGCTCCATATTCTACAAAATTTTTCCTTTTTTCGCAAAATCATCTCTGTTTTTCACTTTAATCTTTTTTTGCCACTATTTAGAGAAAAATGTCACATGCTTCGCTAAAATATCTCAAAATTTGCACAAAAAATTCAGATGTACATAAAAGGACTCTGAGGAGGGCCTACGGCTCATTTGTGCAAAAATTTGGCAACATTTTAAAAAGTTGTAATTTTTGAATAAACTACAAAAATGTGGAAAGACCAAAACCTGACCACAACGATGAACATATGAAAAGAAAACAACAGGTGAACGCATATAAAATAAACTTTAAAAAAGGCGCAAAGTAAAACAAAAATAAGGCAAAAAAAACATCAAAAATTATACAAATAAGGCGCAAATGCATTAACGAATCGGCCCTATGTTGTATTACAGCGCATTTCAAGCCGCGGCTCCTGTGAGAGTCGCCGTCAGTGTGGGCCTTCGCATTTCACTGCTGCTCATTTACAAATTAACAAGGAGCTAATTGTCACCAGTGACTATATTTGCAAGTGATTTGTCACCTCCGTGGTCACGGTAGAGTGGGCCGAGCCTTTGGTTATGTATGTGCATAGAGTGGCAGGACAGGGAAAAGGGCAGTAGGGTCTATGAGCGAAGCCAAACTACAGGCTGCAAAGTCACTGAGGTTCCACTGAGCCCATGTTCTCCACCAACATGTTATAACCCTGTTCACTGGAGGAGCAACCTAAAGATCCTGAGCTCTAAAGCAAAACTGTACCAGGACTCCTACAGTGGGGAAAATAAGTATTTGATACACTGTCGATTTTGCAAGTTTTCCCACCTACAAAGAATGGAGAGGTCTGTAATTTCTATTGTAGGTACAGTTCACCTGGGAGAGACAGAATCTAAAAAGAAAATCCAGAAAATCACATTGTATGATTGTTACATAATTAATTAGAATTTTATTGCATAAAATAAGTATTTGATACAATAAAAAAACAGAACTTAATATTGGTACAGAAACCTTTGTTTACAATTACAGAGGTCAGATGTTCCGTGTATTGACCAGGTTTGCACGCACTGCAGCAAGGATTTTGGCCCAATCCTCCATACAGATCTTCTCCAGATCTTTCAGGTTTCGGGGCTGTCACTGGGCAACATTGAGTTTCAGATCCCTCCAAAGATTTTCTATTGGGTTCAGGTCTGGAGACTGGCTAGGGCACTCCAGGACCTTGAAATTCTTCTTACAGAGCCACTCTTTAGTTGTCCTGGCTGTGTGTTTCGGGTTATTGTCATGCTGGAAGACCCAGCCACGACCCACCTTCAATGCTCTTACTGAGGGAAGGAGGTTGTTGGCCAAAATCTTGCGATACATGACTCCATCCATCCTCCCTTCACCATGCTTCACAGTTGGGATGTTGTTCTTGGGATTGTACTTATTCTTCTTCTTCCACCAACCACGGCAAGTGGAGTTGATACCAAAAAGTTGTATTTTGGTCTCATCTGACCACATGATCCTCTATGCCTCCTCTGGATCATCCAGATGCTCATTGGCAAACTTCAAACGGGCCTGGACATATGCTAGTGTAAGGGGGAAGACTGGGGTGTAAGTACTTTCAAAACAAGGGATCCGGAACTGCCGGGGCCGTGCCTCTTGTTGCAGGGGGAAGACAGACTGCGAGACAGGAGTCAGGTGACCGGGAAGCTGGGGGGGTGTCCAGAGAGAGAGCTGAGGAGTCAGGTGACCTGGGAGCTGAGCTCGTGTCTAGGAAGAGGGTGGAAAAGGAGTTTTTTTCAGCGGGAAAAGTGGCAGTGGACAGTGGGAGTCAAGCCCGACTAGAGGGAGAAGAGACGCAGGATCCCTGGACCCGAGCAAGTGAGGTGCACTGTTATGGACTAGGGGCTCAGCGGGTCAAACGGAGACCACCCGCTGCCGCCAGAAGACGGAGCATTGTTTAGGCGGGGAAGCCAGAAGAAAACAACACCGGCATCAGTCGGCAACTGCCTTGTGAGGAGCAAGAGTCAGCTAAGTGTAAAACTGCCGATTACAACCGTGTCGACTCTGCTACATCTAGCCCAACTGTGGATTGTCAGTTATAGCATATTACCTGCTACTTCCTTGTTGTCCCCATATATGCCCTGTTACTCCCTGCGTGGAGATTGACCCTGTTACAGTAAATCCCCCTTGATTATTAACCCTGTACTGGCTGCTCTGTGTTTCTATGTCACTGCATCTAAAGTACCTGTGTTACACTAGCGTGAGCAGGGGGACCTTCTGTGCCCTGCAGGATTTTAATCCATGACGGCATAGTGTGTTACTAACAGTAATGTTTGAGACTGTGGTCCCAGCTCTCTTCAGGTCATTGACCAGGTCCTACCATGTAGTTCTGGGCAGATTCCTGACCTTTCACAGAATCATCATTACCCCACGAGGTGAAATCTTGCATGGAGCCCCAGATCAAGGAAGATTAACAATCATCTTCCATTTTCTAATAATTGTGCCAACAGTTGTTGCCTTCTCACCAAGCTGCTTGCCTATTGTCCTGTAGCCCATCCCAACTTTGTGCAGGTCTACAGTTTTGTCCCTGGTGTCCTTAGAAAGCTCTTTGGTCTTGGCCATGGTGAAGAGGTTGGAGTGTGATTGATTGAGTGTGTGGACAGGTGTCTTTTATACAGGTAAAGAGTTCAAACAGGTGCAATTAATACAGGTAATGAGTGCAGAGTTGGAAGGCTTCTTAAAGAAAAACAGGTCTGTGAGAGCCAGAATTCTTGCTCCAGATAGACTGTAATCTAATAACAGTGCCATACAACATCTAAATATATCTGCTATTTTGATTCCTAATATTTGCAGTGGTCACAAGTCTTATGTCCTAGGTCATCTGTGGCACCCCCTTCAGATCAAATATTCCTGGGGTTGATCCTGACTCACATAAAACAAAATATAATTTCTTCAATGAGCGGAATTACATTTTAAAGCAAAAGGTGTAACTCGAACTGATCACAATTTTTCATTTTTTTTTTTCATATTTTTGAATTTTAGGGAAAAAAATGTAAAAAAAACATTTTGTTGAAATGATAATGGGGACACACATGACTCCCAAAATTTGACATGGGTGTCATTAGACAAAGTGAAATACATTGACCACTATCTGCTTCTCCCCAGTCCCAATTTCCAGGGGTTCAGCGCCACTCTCTGGTCCTATCTGGTATTACACATTTCGATTCGGATCATTATAGGGAATGATATTGCAGTTGTATTTATGGTCTGGGTTTTATCTGAATTGGATCCCATCAAAGGAAAGGGGGAAAGCTTTTCATTTTGGTTTGGCACCAGGAAAATGAAAGGCATGGACATGGAGCAACGTCAGATTGTGATCTCATATAGGCAAAGCTTTCCTCACCATAGTAATCCATACTCTATTACTCTAGCATTGAGCATGACCCAACTTCAACTGCGTCTTCAGAAAACAGTTACAGTTGAATATAATGGTGGAGCACGGGGCCTACAGCCCCTCACTTCACCAGTCCGTGTAGGAAGGTCTTGCAGATTACTATACATTTACCAGAATGCAGGTTAGGAAAACTTTAGGTCTGAAGATTGCAGAATTAGGAATGCTGCTCTGAAGTATGATGATACAGGCTGTAATTCAATAATGTATTTTCAGAATTACTTATAGTTTGAAAATGATCACGTATCCACAGGATAGAAGTTACCTTTCCGATCCCTGGGTGTCCGACTGTCATGGTCCCCAGCTTTCACTAGAACCAGGGATCTGAGTGGAGTGTAGGTTGATCGTGTGAACTACCACTCCACTAATTTTTAATGGGAGTGCTGGAGATTGGTGAGTGCTGCAGTCGGCTGATATTCAGCACTCTCCTTAGAATGAATGGAGAACCTCTGAGCATGATCGAACTTTGCTCCATGCCCTAGTTCTCGGAAACGCTGGGGACCACAGTGGTTGGACCCCCGGTGATCGGAAGAATATCCCTTATTCTATGGTTAGGGGATGACTTTCAAACTTGAGAATACCCCTTTAATTCTATATGTAAACTTTAAAAAGATGTTTTGAGGTGGACATGCCCTTTACGTTAGCCATTTTATTCTAGGAATGGTCATACTTACTGAAATATCAGATTAAGGGCTCACTCAGATGACCGTTGTTCTCGTACAAGTTCTACCAGTGTTTTACACAGATAGAACTTGTACTAATTACAGTCTTTAGGGCTGTTCACTCGTCCTTGCATTTTTGTAGGTCGAATGGTTTGCACAAAATCACTGAGAAATGTCCAATTTTTATCCAAGTCACTGTTTAAACTTCCCAATGCAAGTCTATGGATCTGTGAAAACAATCACAGAAGTTTGAGACACTGAAAAATTGATGAAACTCTGACCAAACTCTGATGACACTCATACCTTATTTTCTTTATTTTTTTTTGTGTGTGTAACTCAGAATAAATGAACCATCCTTATATAAACATAATGGCCATTAGGTTATGTGTGTGTTCAGTGCATGCTCCAGGAAATTTCCCTATCAATTCCACAGATTTCTATGAGGCTGAAGGATGTCAAAAGATGTTCTTTCTCAGGTCTTGTGACATTTCTCTTCCATGTGGTGCCATTGCTGACAGCATTAAATGGGAAGGGGTTTTCTTTCTTAAGGAACATCCTTTTATAATCACTTGTCTGCTGGACTTCTGCTGAATTCTTGTTAATTATAATTTTGTAGTCTAAACGATAGCTTTACGTCTAACACTTTCATTGGAGTGTATTTGTTAGCAAATTTGGGTGTGCAAAATAACAAATCTTGTTTGCAATCAATGGCCCACATTTGTGTGACGATTATGAAATATGGTATCCCATAAAAAATGTTGATTCTGAAGTAAAGGTTTTCTGACTAATCTGTTGGGGTGCACTAATTTATGCTGAACATTGTATGTATATATACATATACAGTACAGACCAAAAGTTTGGACACACCTTCTCATTTAAAGATTTTTCTGTATTTTCATGACTTTGAAAATTGTACATTCACACTGAAGGCATCAAAACTATGAATTAACACATGTGAAATTATATACTTAACAAAAAAGTGTGAAACAACTGAAAATATGTCTTATATTCTAGGTTCTTCAGAGTAGCCACCTTTTGCTTTGATGACTGCTTTGCACACTCTTGGCATTCTCTTGATGAGCTTCAAGAGGTAGTCACTGGAAATGGTTTTCACTTCACAGGTGTGCCCTGTCAGGTATAATAAGTGGGATTTCTTGCCTTATAAATGGGGTTGGGACCATCAGTTGTGTTGTGCAGAAGTCAGGTGGATACACAGCTGATAGTCCTACTGAATAGACTGCTAGAATTTGTATTATGGCAAGAAAAAAAGCAGCTAAGTAAAGAAAAACGAGTGTCTATCATTACTTTAAGAAATGAAGGTCAGTCAGTGCGAAAAATTGGGAAAACTTTGAAAGTGTCCCCAAGTGCAGTTGCAAAAACCATCAAGCGCTACAAAGAAACAGGCTCACATGAAGACCACCCCAGGAAAGGAAGACCAAGAGTCACCTCTGCTTCTGAGGATAAGTTTATCCGAGTCACCAGCCTCAGAAATCGCAGGTTAACAGCAGCTCAGATTAGAGACCAGGTCAATGCCACACAGAGTTCTAGCAGCAGACACATCTCTTCAACAACTGTTAAGAGGAGACTTTGTGCAGCAGGCCTTCATGGTAAAATAGCTGCTAGGAAACCACTGCTAAGGACAGGCAACAAGCAGAAGAGACTTGTTTGGGCTAAAGAACACAAGGAATGGACATTAGACCAGTGGAAATCTGTGCTTTGGTCTGATGAGTCCAAATTTGAGAAATTTGGTTCCAACCACCGTGTCTTTGAGCGAGGCAGAAAAGGTGAACGAATGGACTCTACATGCCTGGTTCCCACCGTGAAGCATGGAGGAGGAGGTGTGATGGTGTGGGGGGTGCTTTGCTGGTGACCCTGTTGGGGATTTATTCAAAATTGAAGGCATACTGAACCAGCATGGCTACCACAGCATCTTGCAGCGGCATGCTATTCCATCCAGTTTGCGTTTAGTTGGACCATCATTTATTTTTCAACAGGACAATGACCCCAAACACACCTCCAGGCTGTGTAAGGACTATCTGACCAAGGAGGAGAGTGATGGGGTGCTACGCCAGATGACCTGGCCTCCACAGTCACCAGACCTGAACCCAATCCAGATGGTTTGGGGTGAGCTGGACAGCAGAGTGAAGGCAAAAGGGCCAACAAGTGCTAAGCATCTCTGGGAACTCCTTCAAGATTGTTGGAAGACCATTTCCAGTGACTACCTCTTGAAGCTCATCAAGAGAATGCCAAGAGTGTGCAAAGAAGTCATCAAAGCAAAAGGTGGCTACTTTGAAGAACCTAGAATATAAGACATATTTTCAGTTGTTTCACACTTTTTTGTTAAGTATATAATTCCACATGTGTTAATTCATAGTTTTGATGCCTTCAGTGTGAATGTACAATTTTCAAAGTCATGAAAATACAGAAAAATCTTTAAATGAGAAGGTGTGTCCAAACTTTTGGTTGGTACTGTATATACATATATATATATATATATATATATATATATATATGTATATGCTTCCTTATACAGTGAATATGAAAAGACTTCACACCCCTGGTTGCATTGCAAACTTTTTGCACCTTTAGTGTCACCCATAATCTGTTCAATTTAGCTAAAAAATAATGTGAAATCTTTTTGAGTGGATAAATAATAATAAAGCAGTAAATAATGTGGTTGCATAAATATGCACACCCTGAAACTTATACTGTATTGAAATATCCTTTGAATTTATGTTTGCATTCAGTATTCTTGGATCGGAGTCTTTCAGCCTGGCACATGTAGGATTGGCAATTTTTGCCCACTCTTCCTTGCAATAGTTTCACATCTGTCAGATTGCGAAGGCATTTCCTGGGTACAGCGCCATCTTCAGGTCACCCACAGATCTTCAATTTGTTTCAGGTCCGGGCTCTGGCTGGGCTATTCCAAAAGTGTGATCATCTTCTGAAAAAGCCATTCTTTTGTTTATTTGGAGATCACTTAGGGTCGTTGTCGTGCTGAAAGGTGAAATTCCTCTTCATCTTCAGCTTTGTAGCAGAAGCCTGAAGGTTTTCTTGCAAAATTGAATGATATTTGAAACTGATCATAATCCCCTCCACCTTGACTAAAGCCCCAGTTACAGCTCCTGAAAAACAGACCCAAAGCCAATGCTGCCTCCACCATACTTTACTGTGTGTATGGCGTTCTTTTGGTGATGTGCAGTGTTGGCTTTGCACAAAACATACGTTTTGGAATCACGGCTAAAATGTTCATCCTTGTTCTCTGGAGACACCACAGCATAATAAATGTAATATCTAAAAAATAAAAAAAATCCTCATACTCATCTCACCGTTCACCTCTCTGGCCTCTCTGCTTCTCAACATCACCTGCCCTTTCCCTGTCATATCTCTAATCCCCACCATGAGCACTGAAATCCCCGCTCCTCTCACACTAAGCCGGGACTTCCGATTCTGATGAGGTCAGGGAGATCTCTGTGCAAGCATGCGAAAGGTCATGACATGCGCCACGACCTTGTGCATGTGCAGAATTATCCTGGGCCTCACCAGAGCAGGAAGTCCTGGCCTAGTGTGAGAGACCTGGGGATTTTGGCGCTCATGGCGCGGATCGGAATATACATCAAGGATCAAACAGGTGACGGTGAGGTATTTAGGGGCCGGAGAAGTGAGCGGTGAGGTAAGCATAAGAATTTTTTTTATTTTTTTTTAACCTTTTATGGCCTTTTATGGTTCAAAAAAATGGCAGTCAGAGTCTGCCATTTTGCTGAATCCACGCGGAAGCGAATTACAACAAATCCGAATTTTGGCAATTGTGGATTTTTGTAAAATTCAAGCAGAATTCAATTCCACTCAAATTTATTTCCTCATATCTACTTGACAGAAATTTCTGAAGCTCCTTTAATGTTACAAAACCTACAAAAGACAAAAAATATATCACATACCCTACAATCATTATATATAAATGTAAAGCAAAGTTGCATATGAAATATAGGGTATATCAAAGTTGATGTAATGCATATAAAAGGGTAGACAAATAGAACCGGGTCCCAATATCAGACCACCTAAGCCTGTGGTAAGCTACATATATACTGACCAGCTCAACAAGGGGGATGCCACACCCCTAATTTGCACAGAATGCAAACAAGACAAAAAAACAAGCAATGTGAACTGAGGTCTAAGATGGTACACATGAAAGAAATAAGAGCATGTTCATACTAGCAAAAAGATACAAAACCTACAAAAGACAAAAAATATCTCATACCCTACCATCATTATATATAAATGTAAAGCAAAGTTGCATATGAAATATAGGGTACTTAGTGAACTATTTTTGATCAAAAAAAGTATACAAGCCGTCCCACCAGCGACAAGGTGACCCTAATTGGGACGGTCCTACACTGTCTATATTAAAAACCTTACTGTATATCAAAGTTGATGTGATGCAAATAAAAGGGTAGACAAATAGAACCGGGTCCCAATATCAGACCACCCAAGCCCGTGGTAAGCTACATATATACTAACCAGCTCAACAAGGGGGATGCCACACCCCTAATTTGCACAGAATGCAAACAAGACAAAAAATCAAGCAATGTGAACTGAGGTCTAAGATGGTACACATGAAAGAAATAAGAGCATGTTCATACTATCAAAAAGATACAAAACCTACAAAAGACAAAAAATATCTCATACCCTACCATCATTATATATAAATGTAAAGCAAAGTTGCATATGAAATATAGGGTACTTAGTGAACTATTTTTGATCAAAAAAAGTATACAAGCCGTCCCACCAGCGACAAGGTGACCCTAATTGGGACGGTCCTACACTGTCTATATTAAAAACCTTACTGTATATCAAAGTTGAAGTAATGCATATAAAAGGGTAGACATTACTGCATTACTTCAACTTTGATATACAGTAAGGTTTTTAATATAGACAGTGTAGGACCGTCCCAATTAGGGTCACCTTGTCGCTTTTGGGACGGCTTGTATACTTTTTTTGATCAAAAATAGTTCACTAAGTACCCTATATTTCATATGCAACTTTGCTTTACATTTATATATAATGATGGTAGGGTATGTGATATATTTTTTGTCTTATGTAGGTTTTGTATCTTTTTGCTAGTGTGAACATGCTCTTATTTCTTGCATGTGTACCATCTTAGACCTCAGTTCCCATTGCTTAGCTCCTTTAATGTTGCTGTAGGCCCCTTGGCAGCCTCCTGGACCAATTTTCTTCTTGTCTTCTCATCAATTGTTGAGTTTCTCCCATTTCTAGGTAATGTCACTGTTGTGCCAAATTTAAGCCACTTCTTGATGACGTCTTCACAGTGCTCCTTGGTATATCTAATGCTTTGGAAACATTTTCGTTCCTTTCTCCTTTCAAAAATGAGATCCCTTTGCTGTGTTGTAAGCTGTTGTGACTTTTGATGTAAAATGCAAGTAAGTAAATGCCATGAAAGACTCACTAGAATATTGAAAGATTATATGGGGTTAATCAGAATCACTTTAAAGAGAACCTGACAGCTGATACATGAATCTCGATCCATGGGAAGCATGTATCAGTCACTGGCTGTATGATTTAAGCCAGGTATGTTTGACTCTGAAACATTGTGGAGATTCAAAGGAAAATATACTTTAAGAGCCGCCAGGGACTGAGAAGCACAGGGGACTAGTTGGTCAGGTGGGTCCATGGCAGCTTCTCCCCACCCACTGCCAGTGACTGAAAGGCTTCTCCTTATATATATGTACGCAGGACGAGACCTGTCACTCACGGGCAACGGCAGGTTGAAGTAGCCAGGGATCGAGCTGTATGGGAGGCTAGTCAGACAGGCAGATCCCCGGTGGCTATTAAAGTATGTTTAAACATACCTGACATGAAATCATATATATGATTGGCTAATTCTGAACACAACCACAAACCCAATTATAAGAGGGTGTTCACATTATTTTAATTTTGTTATTTTTATTTTTTTCCTCAAAATAATTTGCTTGTTTTTCTCAATCAATTTGTGCTGATTATGGGTGACATTAAAGGTGGGAAAAGTTCTGAAATGATTCTTCTTGGTATGATTTTACGTGATAAATACCTGGCATTTTAACAGGGGTGTGTAGAAATTTTTTTTATATTCAGTGTATATAGTTACATATATGTAGATAGATATACATACATATATATCTACATATAATATCCTTTTATAAATACACACACACATATATGTATATATATATATATATACAGGGTGGTCCAAAAGTAGATGGACAGAAAGTGTAATAAGGTTATGAAGGGGGAGATTTATCAAACATGGTGTAAAGCGAAACCGGCTCAGTTGCCCTTTTAGCAACCAATCAGATTCCACTTTTCATTCCTCACAAAGTTTATAGTCGAAAACCAAAAAGTGTCAGTGATTTGAAAAATTACATAAGAGATGCATTTCAGGAAATTAATATCCAAAGAGACTTGTGCAAAAAAGTTTGTCGAAGAGTAAGAGGCGACTTCAAAGCTGTGCAAATTGTAATGGAAAACAGTGTGAGCACCGGCATTGATAAAATTTAAGGGCTTTTGTATTATTGTTCAGAATGAAATGTAATTGTCAATGTTATGCTTGTGTTAGTAAATATAATTTTATACATAAATCAAAATAAATGTTATTATTTTCTGCCCACCTACTTTTGGACCACTCTGTATATACACTGCTCAAAACAATAAAGGGAACACTCAAATAACACATCCTAGAACTGAATGAATGAAATATTCTCATTGAATACTTTGTTCTGTACAAAGCTGAATGTGCTGACAACAAAATCACACAAAAATCATCAATGGAAATCAAATTTATTAACCAATGGAGGCCTGGATTTGGAGTCACCCCCAAAATTAAAGTGGAAAAACACACTACAGGCTGATCCAACTTTGATGTAAAGTCATTAAAAAAAGTCAAAATGAGTCTCAGTATTGTGTGTGGCCTCCACGTGCCTGTATGACCTCCCTACAATGCCTGGGCATGTTCCTGATGAGGTTGCGGATGGTCTCCTGTGGGATCTCCTCCCAGACCTGGACTAAAGCATCCCCAACTCCTGGACAGTCTGTGGTGCAACGTGACGTTGGTGGATGGAGCGAGACATGATGTCCCAGATGTGATCAATCGGATTCAGGTCGGGGAATGGGCGGGCCAGTCCATAGCTTCAATGCCTTCACCTTGCAGGAACTGCTGACACACTCCAGCCACATGAGGTCTGGCATTGTCCTGCATTAGGAGGAACCCAGGGCCAACCGCACCGGCATATGGTCTCACGGGGTCTGAGGATCTCATCTCGGTACCTAATGGCAGTCAGGCTACCTCTGGAGAGCACATGGAGGGCTGTGCGGCCCTCCAAAGAAATGCCACCCCACACCATTACTGACCCACTGCCAAACCGGTCATGCTGAAGGATGTTGCAGGCAGCAGATCGCTCTCCACGGCGTCTCCAGACTCTGTCACGTCTGTCACATGTGCTCAGTGTGAACCTGCTTTCATCTGTGAAGAGCACAAGGGGCCAGTGGCGACTTTGCCAATCCTGGTGTTCTGTGGCAAATGCCAAGCGTCCTGCACGGTGTTGGGCTGTGACCACAACCCCCATTTGTGGACGTCGGGCCCTCATACCACCCTCATGGAGTCGGTTTCTAACCGTTTGTGCAGACACATGCACATTTGTGGCCTGCTGGAGGTCATTTTGCAGGGCTCTGGCAGTGCTCCTCCTGTTCCTCCTTGCACAAAGGCTGAGGTAGCGGTCCTGCTGCTGGGTTGTTGCCCTCCTACAGCCCCCTCCACATCTCCTGGTGTACTGGCGCGTCTCCTGGTAGCGCCTCCAGCCTCTGGACACTACGCTGAAAGACACAACAAACCTTCTTACCACAGCTCGCATTGATGCTCATCCTGGATGAGCAGCACTACCTGAGCAACTTCTGTGGGTTGTAGAGTCCGTCTCATGCTACCACGAGTGTGAAAGCACAACCAGCATTCAAAAGTGACCAAAACATCAGCCAGAAAGCATTGGTACTGAGATGTGGTCTGTGGTCTCCACCTGCAGAACCACTCCTTTATTGAGGGTGTCTTGATAATTGCCAATAATTTCCATCTATTGTCTGTCCAATTTTCACAACAGCATGTGAAATTGATTGTCAATCAGTGTTGCTTCCTAAGTGGACAGTTTGATTTCACAGAAGTTTGATTTACTTGGAGTTATATTCTGTTGTTTAAGTGTTCCCTTTATTTTTTGAGCAGTGTATATAAGTCTCTGAATTAAGGCTCCTAATAAATATCTGCTACAGCAGTGCCATCTACAGGCAATGAGCAGGTACTAGTACTGAACGGAGCTGTCCAATCACAGGGATTTCCTGTTCCGACTTTACAAGGAAAGTTATATTCTATTTTAATATACACCTGCTGATACGGGATTATTTATTTTATTTGTTTTATTATATTTATATATTATATTAAAAAGCAAAAAGTTAATTTGGCAAATCAGTATAGATGAAGGTGAGTATCTTCACTGCTTATCCAAATGTGTAGATGAAAGATGTCGCAATGATTCAATACTTTCCTCCTACTCAGCTTTATCGATCATTCACACTTTCATGGTAAATATTTTTTTCCATTTCCGTTTTATTGTCATACATAACATATTCCACAGATTGGGGAGGATGCTGTTTTTAGCCCATAGAAGTCAATGAATTGAATAAAAAAACAAAAGCATGTTCCATTTTTGCCTGTCTCACATGTCATCAGTATTTTAGCTGTATTGCAAAGAACCAACATCCTTTATTTTTTAAACATACTAGTTTCAGCACCCTGACCCAAAAACTTCACTTTCCAGTTGGGTTGCACACAGAAAAGAGTTTTTTGCATGAAAAAAAGTTTCTTCCTGCTCGCAACATGTAATCTCATACACACACATGGAGAGGAATACAACGCAGCTGCATCCTCCTCCTTTCCCCTTCCCTCTCCTCCTTGTTTTTTGTGATAATAGCTACTTACTGCTTTACTAAAAAAAAGTAGAATCCCCTTTTATCTACCGCTGCTAATTAACTGTCACAGGTGTGTCAGGTTTGATAGTCATTCTGGATCCGGCTGTAGAAAGTCGCTGTGCTTGGCCTTGCAGACACCTTCTTGATCTTTTCATCATTCCTTCCTCTCTAGGACCCAGCAGTGATCTCCACCTTCTGCTGCTAATTGACACACCTTTGCTGGATCTTTAAATACACTCAGTTTCTCCAGAGGGTTGCTAGTGATAGAGTTAATTCCTCTGTTTAGGTCTGGAATTCCAGCAGTCGGCTAGATTCTCCTTGGAGTTCCTTTGTGGATTGTAGTCGTGCTCTCTTTGGTGTCTTCTCAAAGTTAAGTGTATCCCCTTGTCTGTTTCCCTGGTTTGTCTTTAGCTGCAGTGGAGCTGACTAGTGCTCACCCCTCCCCAACTAGGGCCTAGCTCTAGGGTCAGCCAGGGCTAAGGTATCCTGCTCGGCGATAGGTGCGGAACCTATTTAGGGACGATAGGGGAGGCAGGATGTTGAGATCTGCTTAGGGCTCTCCGCTCCCCCTTTCCCTAGTTGCTGGGCTTCCCCCCTCTTCCCGTCGTTGTACGCTGGGTTCTTCCCAAACCTGGCATGACATTAACGTGACCACCCCCGACTATGTAACACTATGATTTCTACAGCATCCCCCAACTAACTTACATAGCTACCTACTTAGTAAGGTTGAAAAAAGGCTCATCTCAAAGAAGTTCAACTGAGGGATGCGAAAGGGAAAGGGTATAGGTACATCCATAATGCCAGATCCAGTCTGCCCTAAAGAGCAAGTTTTCCCCTCCTGATCCTGAATGTCAATTGACTGGATCAATATTTAGAACAAGAATTTTTTACATTTACATAATTATTTATTTCCTAAACCTTTTTTGAACCCATGAACGGTTCTCGCTGTGACTAGCTTCTGAGGTCGTCTATTCCACAGATTAATAGTTCTAATGGCGAAGAAGCCTCTGGATATTGAACTTTTCTTTCTCCAGGTGGAGTGAATGTCTTCTTCTCTTTTGAGGGGATTTTACCTAACTGCTTTTGACCATACTTTCTGCATGGGTCATTTATGTACTTGTACTAGTTAATCATGTTCCCCTTAGTCGTCTCTTCTCAAGTCTAAATAAATGTAATTATTTTAGTCTTTCGTCATAACTAAGATCCTCTATGATCCTTATCAGTTTTGTTGCTCTTCTTTGTACCTTTTCTAGGTCCAGAGCATCCTTTCTATGAACTAGTGTCCAGAACTGAACTGCATATTCCAGATAAGGTCACACCAACGCTTTGTAAATTGGTAGTATTACGTCCCTGTCTCACGAGTCCATACCTCATCTAATAAATGACAACATCCTGCTGGGCTTAGAAGCTGCTTATTGACATTGTGCTGTTATTTAGTCTGTGATCTACAGGTACACCCAGATCCTTCTCTACAAGTGACTCTCTTGATCTACAGTTACACCCAGATCCTTCTCTACAAGTGACTCTCCTGATCTACAGGTACTCGTAGAATTCTTCTCTACAAGTGTGTTACACACACGCCGATATGTTCAGATAGCGGCAAGACAGGTTACATGAATTCTTTGGAATCCTGGGGGAACCATTACTCAGGGCGACCATAGACCATGTGTAAGGGGGAAGACTGGGGTGTAAGTACTTTCAGAAGAAGGGATCCGGAACTGCCGGGGCCGTACCTCTGGTTGCAGGGGGAAGACAGACTGCGAGCACAGGAGTCAGGTGACTGGGAAGCTGGGGGCTTGTCCAGAGTGAGAGCTGGGAGGTCAGGTGACTGGGAAACTGGTGGCGTGGCTAGAGAGAGGGAGAGACGAGGACTTTTGCGCGGGAAAGCGGCAAGAGAGTTCTGCTCAGGAGAGCAGTGTGAGAGGGTCCAGGCTCCTGGCTCCAGTACTGGGAGCAAGATCCGAGTGCAGTGGTCCAGAGGAGTCAAGCCGACTAGAGGGAGAAGAGACGCAGGGTCCGTGGAGCCGAGCACGTGAGGTGCACTTGTCTCGCCCCCGGTGGGGCCTTACTGACTGGGGCAGTATATATGTATATCACGGGGGCTGGCCCAGGGCAGACAGTGCGCCGAAAAAGGGGTTTTAATAAAAATGAAAATAAAAGTTTGTGACGCCACCTGTGGATTCTGGTAAGAGGTTACCAGCGCTGCGACAGTCCACTGAGGCTGATGTTAGGGGCTGATTTGATGGGATGGCTCCCCACAGGTGGAGCAGGCCTCAGGGCAGTGTAGGATGAATGGAGGAGGGTGCGCTGGGTGTTGTGGTGCAGGTAGGGAACAATGGCACAGCCGGAGTAACGGACAGAGACAGGGGGTTTTGCTTCATTACCTTTACTGGTACAGCTGGTAGATATGGTCCAGGGTACTCTAGGTGAAGGGCGCACTTTTGAACTTCTCCCCAGTGAGCGGGTATAAGGCCTCCTGTTCCGTGTCTGTCTCTGTGTAAGCTCCTGGCCAGCCTGCAACTGTGCCTAGCTTATGTGTCTTGCTTGTTACTCCACCTGTTGCTCTGAAGTAGGACCTCCGGTTGGTAACCACTTTCCCTGGACGTCGGGGCCTTCGTGGTACCTGGTCCTGTGAGTCTAGCTTCAGGTATGCCAGGGACTTGTAGTCCTCCTGGGATTCCGGTTAACCCTACTGGGTGTGAAGGGTCCCTGTAGGCTCGGACCCGGTGTTCAGTAAATATACTGGGGTGAGCCTGGTATGCTCCTCTACCCCCTTTATCACTCCTTCTCTCCTCGCCGTCGGCCACGCTCGGGGCTTTCACTACAAGGCAGCTGGCGTGCTGCGTCTTCACTGCTCTCTGAGCATCGGCACGCTCTCTGTCTGGCTTCAGAGCTGCTGGAGGCCTAGCTTGCCTCTAACAGCAGCTTGTGTGCTGCTCGCTGTCTGAGCACACTGAAAACTCTCTGTAGACTCACTCACTCACTACTGACTGAGATTCAACTCTGACTAACTGACCGACCAAACTCAACTGAGCTGCCTGGCTCCACCTTCCCTTTATATATCCCTAACAGGGCTCCCTCTGCTGGTATGAGGTGGAAGGTGGAGGTGTTTGAATGCAGTGAGGGCCTCTTGTGGAGAAATCCGTCCGTGCAGCCTTCTGGGTTCTGCGGCACCAAGCGCAGCAGGGCGCCACACACTGTTATGGACTAGGGGCTCAGCGGGTAAAACCGGAGACCACCCGCTGCCGACAGAAGATGGAGCATTGTTTGGGCGGGGAAGCCTGAAGAAAGCGTCACCAGCATCAGCTGGCAACTGCCTTGTGGAGGATAAAAGTCAGCTAAGTGTAAAAACTGTCGTTTACAACCAATTTGACTCTGCTACATCTAGTTAAACTGTGAACTGTCAGTTATAGACTTCTACCTGCTATTTCCCTTGTTTTTCCCCATATTTTCTCTGTTACTCCCTGCGTGGAGATTTACCCTGTTATTATAAACCTCCCCTGTTTATTAACCCGTGTTAAAGTACCCGTGTTACATTTGGCGTAGTCGGCAGGATGCAGTCGTTAGACACAGACACTGCAGAGCAGTCCATCCTGGGAGCCCCTAAATCTAGCTTGCTGCTGAGGGCCATGCTCAGCAATCTCCCAAAGTTCACCGGGGACAATATGATGCTGTGGGACTGGATTGAGAGAGTTAGGAGTATGTTAAGTACAGTTAGGTCCATATATATTTCGACAGAGACAACATTTTTCTAATTTTGGTTCTAGACATTACCACAATGAATTTTAAACAAAACAATTCAGATGCAGTTGGAGTTCAGACTTTCAGCTTTCATTTGAGGGTATCCACATTAAAATTGGATGAAGGTTTTAGGAGTTTCAGCTCTTTAACATGTGCCACCCTGTTTTTAAAGGGACCAAAAGTAATTGGACAGTTCACTCCAAGGCTATTTCATGGACAGGTGTGGGCAATCCCTTCATTATGTCATTTTCAATTAAGCAGATAAAAGGCCTGGAGTTGATTTGAGGTGTGGTGCTTGCATTTGGAAGGTTTTGCTGTGAAGTAAACATGCGGTCAAAGGAGCTCTCCATGCAGGTGAAACAAGCCATCCTTATGCTGCTAAAACAGAAAAAAACCATCCAAGAAATTGCTACAATATTAGGAGTGTCAAAATCTACAGTTTGGTACATCCTGAGAAAGAAAGAAAGCACTGGTGAACTCATCAATGCAAAAAGACCTGGGCGCCCACGGAAGACAACAGTGGTGGATGATCGCAGAATAATCTCCATGGTGAAGAGAAACCCCTTCACAACAGCCAACCAAGTGAACTACACTCTCCAGGAGGTAGGAGTATCAATATCCAAATCTACCATAAAGAGAAGACTGCATGAAAGTAAATACAGAGGGTTCACTGTACGGTGCAAGCCACTCATAAGCGTCAAGAATGAAAAGGCTAGACTGGACTTTGCTAAAAAACATCTAAAAAAGCCAGCACAGTTCTGGAAGAACATTCTTTGGACAGATGAAACCAAGATCAACCTCTACCAGAATGATGGAAAGAGAAAAGTATAGCGAAGGCGTGGTACAGCTCATGATCCAAAGCATACCACATCATCTGTAAAACACGGCGGAGGCAGTGTGATGGCTTGGGCACGCATGGCTGCCAGTGGCACTGGGTCACTAGTGTTTATTGATGATGTGACACAGGACAGAAGCAGCCGAATGAATTCTGATGTATTCAGAGCCATACTGTGTGCTCAGATCCAGCCAAATGCAGCCAAACTGATTGGTCTTCGTTTCATACTACAGATAGACAATGACCCAAAACATAAATGACTCGCCCCCTGGGCTGTGGGGCACTCGGAACCGGGCTTCTGCGCGGTGACGGGAGGGTAGTAGTGGCAACCCGATCCCGTGGCTCAGGGTGGTCAGACCAGTGGCAGTATTTTATAGGTTTTAGGTCAATGTCCGACTACGCCACCCATGGATTGCGGTCAGGGTGAACCGCCGCTGCAGGGCAGATCACTGAGGCTGGTGTTGTGGGTGCAGCAAGGAATAGTATAACTCTCCACGGGAGGAGTGTAGCCTCAGGGCAGTGAAAGTCAATGGTGGGGGTTGTGGTGCCGGGCGTCCCAGTACCGTTAGTGCTGGCGCGGTAAGAAACACAGAGTCAACGTGTTGCAGTCCAATGCCTTTTACTCACTGTTGTTTTCTGAGCCATTTCTGCCGGCAATGACTGCCCAAGCCGTGCTGCATCCACCAGGTGCGGGGCTCGGTCAACCCCCGGGCAATTCAGGATTATGGCCCAGAACTCCCTTCTTTCCTTTCTCTGGCCGTGCCCCACCAGTGACCAAACTTCTGTCCAGCTGCCGTGGATCTATGCGGGCAAACGTGGGCCCCGTTTCCCACTATCCTATGTGGTGCCTTCCTAGCAGGTTTAGCGGGGGGGTCGCACCAATAAATGATCACGACCTCCGGTTCTTGGCTGAGGGATGATTTACCTCCACCAATTTGGGATCCGGTACCCTTCTCTTGCCTGACCCGTCACCCGATATCACGCTGGTCCTTAGGGTCCCTTCTGCCTTCGTGTCTCTGAGCCTTTCTACACCTTGGTTTCTTCTCTTTCTGTTCCGTTCCTTCCCCTCTTCTCCCTTCTGGCTCCAGCCTTCACCCTAGGCCTGCCTTCTGAGTAGAGCTCCTACAGAGCCTCTGCTCCCTGTCAGCTCTCTCTCTCTCCACTTCACTCGACTCCTCTCCTAAGATGGCCCCCACCTTTTATACCTCCTCCCCTGTGTGTGAGCTCAGGTGACCAGCACCCAATGAGCTCCTACCTATGCTCAGAGCCCAACCCCTATCTGCTCCTACACCACTGGGTTTTCCTCCCCCCTCCCCACTCCAGCCAGGGACATGATCAATTGTGCCTGCATAAATATATAAATGGGAGCACCGTAGAGCTGTCCCCCGGAAATGGGGTGTGTGTGGTGTATGCAGCTAACTGAGCCCTGGTCCACACTCCATCCTTACCCGGGAGTGGAATATCACACCTCTGGTTGAGGTGTAATACCCCTGTAGCAATCGAACCCTCGGGGCGCTACATTCCCCCCTGGTAAACCACAGCACGTCCTCGGGCTGGAAAAGAGCAAAAACATTTGATTTACAAGACATGCAAAACGTTTTCAATAACCTTTTACATTTAGAAAACGACCAACATTAATCAATTCCCTCTATGGGAAACCTTTTTCTCCTTTTCAACACTCCTTTATAAAATACTTTGAACGCTACCAGAACTCTTTTGTCATATATCATATAAAACGTTTTCAATACTATGTAACTCTTTTAGCAGCATATAAAACTTTTCACATAAAACATTTTAGTAAATTCTCTTCTTCACTGGCCACTGTGCAACTTGCGACCAGGTGTCCATCTTCCTATTAAGTGCAAAACTTCAAACTTGCGGTACACTTCGTCCAGAGGTAGATGTTGCAGTTCTTTTATAAAACCAGTAGGGGGCGCTTTAAGAAGCGCAACTATTTACAGGGACGGCCGTTCTCAGTCCTCGGCCAGTTTGGGAAGGGGATGGCTGCTCTCAGTCCTCAGCCAGGTAGGGAAAAGGGATAACTTTGCACAGTTCAATATCAGTCCCAACGGGGACCACACTTAAATTCGAAACAGTCCCATAACAGTCCTTTGTACCCTAACGGGTAACTATATACATTTACGCGCTGCCACTTTTCAGTAGCGGTGTCCTCCCTGCGCACCTTCTTCCTCCTCGCCATATTCTTCAGACCCGTCCGGGTCCTCAGCAGGGTGACTCTCTGCGCCCACCCGGTGGATGCTGAGGGCATACCAGCCCCTTGCGCCGCGGTGCAGTAGGCCTTGCGGCGGAGCCTGGAGAGGGCCGCTGTTGATGACGCCCGGGATCGGCGGCTCCACCAGGGGGCCCGGGAGCAGGCAGACGCTGGCAGCGTCCGGGACAGGGAGACTCCTCTTACCTGCTCCCGCGACCGCTCCTGTGTCACGCGTCTTCTCCTGGCGCTGGTCGGGACCCGCGACGGCTGAGGCACCGCTGATGCTGGGCAGCTTAGTCTGCTGCCGGTCCGCCATCTTGCCCTCCATTCCTGATGTCTTCCTCCCCCCTGGTTAACCGTGGCCTACCTTCCGGCGATACTCTTCTGTAGGCCGCGGCTCCACTGACGATGGTCTGCGTTGAGGACCTGGCGTCGCGCGCTGCTGACGTCAGCGCCCGCTGGGCTCCTTCCAGGGCCTTGTGCGGCATCAGCGCGTGGGCGGGGCTTCGGACTTCGCGCGTTTTTGACGTCCACGCCTCTCTTCTTCCCGCGCGGCATCCCGAAGATGGCGTCCGATGGCGGGAAAATGGCTGAAGATGGTGGGAAACGGCTCCGGATGGCGGGAAACTCCACAAAGTAAGTATTACAGTCTTTCTTCAGGCGCGCAATACCTGCTGATAGCGGGTTGGTCACGATCCTGCCGACTACGCCAAAGCTGACTCGCCCCCTGGGCTGTGGGGCACTCGGAACTGGGCTTCTGCGCGGTGATGGGAGGGTAGTAGTGGCAACCCGATCCCGTGTCTCTGAGCCTTTCTACACCTTGGTTTCTTCTCTTTCTGTTCCATTCCTTCCCCTCTTCTCCCTTCTGGCTACGGCCTTCACCCTAGGCCTACCTTCTGAGCAGAGCTCCTACAGAGCCTCTGCTCCCTGTCAGCTCTGTCTCTCTCCACTTCACTCGACTCCTCTCCTAAGATAGCCCCCACCTTTTATACCTCCTCCCCTGTGTGTGAGCTCAGGTGACCAGCACCAAATGAGCTCCTACCTATGCTCAGAGCCCAACCCCATCTGCTCCTACACCACTGGGTTTTCCTCCCCCCTCCCCACTCCAGCCAGGGACATGGTCAATTGTGCCTGCATAAATATATAAATGGGAGCACCGTAGAGCTGTACCCCGGAAATGGGGTGTGTGTGGTGTATGCAGCTAACTGAGCCCTGGTCCACACTCCATCCTTACCCGGGAGTGGAATATCACACCTCTGGTTGAGGTGCAATACCCCTGTAGCAACCGAACCCTCGGGGTGCTACATAAAGCCAAAGCAACCCAGGAGTCTATTAAAGCAAAGAAGTGGAATATTCTTGAATGGCCAAGTCAGTCAGCTGATCTCAACCCAATTGAGCATGCATTTCACTTGTTAAAGACTAAACTTCAGACAGAAAGGCCCACAAACAAACAGAAACTGAAAACCTCTGCAGTGAAGGCCTGGCAGAGCATCAAAAAGGAGGAAACACGGCGTCTGGTGATGTCCATGAGTTCAAGACTTCAGGCAGTCATTGCCAACAAAGGGTTTTCAACCAAGTACTAGAAATGAACATTTTATTTACAATTATTTAATCTGTCCAATTACTTTTGGTCCCTTTAAAAACAGGGTGGCACATGTTAAGGAGCTGAAACTCCTAAACCCTTCATCCAATCTTAATGTGGATACCCTCAAATGAAAGCTGAAAGTCTGAACTTCAACTGCATCTGAATTGTTTTATTTAAAATTCATTGTGGTAATGTCTAGAACCAAAATTAGAAAAATGTTGTCTCTGTCCAAATATATATGGACCTAACTGTATGCATCCGATGACCTCAGCTATGCAAGCCGAAATAGCCTTACTGGCCCTGGACGGCGAGGCCCGACAATCCGCGATGTACCCCCCTGTGACGCAGTATGTTAATGCATTACAGAGGGTGCATGCCTATATCACTAGAAAAGACAACATGGGGAATTTGGGAATGGGCCCACCTGACATGATCTTAAGGGACCAGTTTGTGCCAGGCCTCAGGGATGTGCAGCTGAAGCAGGCCTTGCGGGAGCGCCTGCGCGCCAACCCACATATGACTTTTCTAGAAGTGGGGGCGGAGGCACGTGTGAGAGAGCAGGAGATGGGGGTGACGGCTCAGGCAGGGATGGTCCGGAGTAACGAGGTACCCACCCCGCCTGCAGCTGAACTGGAATGGTCTCGAGAGATGCGAAAGGAGATACAGGAGATGCAGGATGAATGGTCCAGTCTGAAGAAGACCCCTACCCCGACACCAGAGATTCCCAGATCGATTGCCCCAGTTATGGAAAGAAGTGAATTCAGGCCCCCCCCCTGCAGGAGAGTTCCGTAGAGGAGTGAGGCTGCCCTACACAGACAGAGACACGACCTGCTGGAAGTGTGGAGGCGCAGGACATTACGCCAGAGGCTGTGCTAGCCGAGGGCGGCCCCTGTCGCGGCAGCCGTTAAACTAGTGGGCTCCGTGTTTGGGGGACACAGCCCGGAGCCTGAGGAAGGGGAAAGAAAAAGAGGAAGTCCCAAGGACCTGGTTTCCACCAGCCCGACTGTCTGGGCCGAAATAAGCGGTCGGACTGTTCACTGCCTAATTGACATGGGATCCCAGGTGACTACGATGACAGAAGCCTACTTTCAACAGCGATTTCCAGAGATAGCGCGGCCTGAATGGGGACCAGTAATTAGACTCACGGCAGCTAATCAATTACCCATCCCAGTCACAGGGGTGGTGTGGATGAAGATCCGAGTGTGTGGAAAAGATGTGGGAAAAAAAGGAGTCGTCCTGGTTGCTGGGGGAACCGGAAGTGGACCCCCAGTGACCCTCGGAATGAATGTGCTGAAAGAGATTGGGCAAATCTTGATTAGTGAGCCGAAGGAGATTCCTCTAGACCAGTGGGACCCGCGAAAACCCCAAAGGAGGGCCTTTCAACAACTAATCCGAGCTGCCCAGGCTCAGGAGATGTCGAGTGGAGGGAAAGTCCTGGGGAAAATAATAGTGCCAGCAGCTACAGCGCTCACCTTACCGCCCGGACAAACTGTACTCACGTTATCCGCATGGGCCTGCACACCTCTTGAGGGGGTCGGAGTACAGATAGAACCAACATAAATGGACAAAGTACCCCCCGGACTCTTGGTGGCTCAGACACTGTTATAGTGCGGTGTGTTAATCTGGGCGAAGATGATCTCACACTCCCTCCCAGGGCGGAAATAGCCCAGATTCTGGGATTGCCAGAGAAGTTGGTGTGACCTGATGTGGTATAGCTGTCCGCTGTACGAGGAGACTCCTGGACTCTGGCGGACACCATGCTGCCGGAATCCCACCGGGGTGGTGCGAAGGGGGGACGAAGAATCCTAGAACGAATACGGGCTGAATTGACGGGACTTACACCTCGACAGGTGCAACAGGTTGAGGAAGTACTGGAGCGGTACCAGGAAGTCTTTGCTCGCCATGAGGATGATTTTGGTTGCACCGAAGCCATTACCCACGAGATTCCCACGTGGAGCGCTGCCCCAGTGCGGGAGAGATACTGGCAGATACCTCCCCAGATGTATAAAGAGGTTAAGGAGATGCTAGCCAATATTTTACAGAATGGTGTGATACGGGAGAGTCAGAGTCCGTGGGCAGCCCCGATTGTCCTGGTCCGGATGAAAGATGGGACCCTGCGGTTCTGTGTGGACTATAGACGACTGAATGCCTGTACAGTATGGGACTCTTACCCACTATCCCGAATCGAAGAGTCCCTGTTGGCATTAGTGAAGGCAAGATACTTCTCCTCCTTGGATCTGGCCAGTGGGTACTGGCAGGTGCCCGTGGCCAAACATGACCGAGCGGAGACGGCTTTCATATTACCGATGAGACTGTTCGAGTTCAATCTGATGCCCTTCGGCCTGACTAACGCCCCTGGGACGTTCCAGCATCTGATGGAGAGGTGCCTGGGCAATTTGAACTTCGAGGCGACACTGATTTACCTTGACGACATAATTGTCTATGCCGCCACCTTTGAGGAGCACCTACAGTGACTGGAGCAAGTACTGAGTCGCCTACAGAGTCATGGCCTAAAGGTGAAGCCCCGAAAGTGCCACCTGTTCCGCAAACAGATCGAATATCTCGGTCATACTGTGTCCGGTGATGGAGTCGGGCCCACCCAGGAAAAGGTGGCCGCCGTACAGGAGTGGCCTACCCCGTAGACAGTGAGGGACGTTCGGGCCTTCCTGGGACTTGCCGGGTACTACCGAAGATTCGTGAAGAACTTCACCCGCATAGCCAACCCATTGCTGGAGCTACTTAAGGGAGTGCCGGCGGGCTCCAAGAATCAGGCGACTCGGTGGAGAAGCAGCCAGGAAGAGGCCTTCCATGCCCTAAAAATAGCCCTGACCGAGGTCCCAATACTTGCCTATGCGGATTTCTCCCAACCATTCATACTCCACACTGATGGGAGCCTACATGGTCTGGGAGCCGTGTTATCCCAAGTACAGGAGGGGAAAGAGTGCATGATTGTGACTCTCCCCCTGGGCTGTGGGGCACTCGGCTCCGGGCAGTAGGGGAACGATGGGAGTAGTAGTGGCAACCTGGTTCCGTGGCTCAGGGTGGTCAGGCCAGTGGTAGTCCGTTATGCGCTGATGATTATGTCCGACTACGCCACCCGTGGATTCCGGTTATTAGGAACCGCCGCTGCATGCAGACCGCTGGGGCTGATGAGGTGTGCAGCTAGGGTAGTGTGACTCCCCACAGGAAGAGTGCGGCCCCAGGGCAGTCTAATGGATGGTGGGAGTGATGGTGGTGAGAATCCCAGTACCGGTAGTGCTGGAGGCGCGAAGGAGCACACAGACAACAGGTTGCAGTCCAGGACTTTTTCTAAAACAGGTAAACTGACCCATAAACAGTCCCGGCTAGGAGGGGACCTGGATGTCTGAGAGCAATGGGGAAATTAGCCCTGGTCAGGGTGAGGGTGTAGGCCTACCGTGCTTTCTGTGCTCCTTCTGGCTATCTCCTCCTTATAGGGTAACAGCCCACGTTTCCGAGCTTTCCGTGTACTCTCGCCTGTATGGCCTGCGACATGGGTTCCTTTCTGCTCCCGGCCTGGTACGGCTTCACTGGTCCCTTCTGTTGTGGCAGAGCCTCCAGGTTTCTTAGGCCAAGGAACATACAGTCCCCTGTGGACTGGTTATCTGCTGTGGGATGTGGAATCCTCCCAGCCTCAGACACCAAAGTCTGGTAAATTAAGTCCTTTATCTGCTAAGACAGGCTCACTTCGCCTCTTGTCTCTGGCTTGTGGCTCTCCTCCTGCCACACTTCCTCTTAGGTGCAATACAACTTTCTGTCCCTGCTCTGCTCCGGGACAAGTCTCAGTACTGAGACAGGTCATCCAGTTCTCTCTAACCCTGCCCCCAGCACCAGCTTTTATAGGGGCAGCCTGCTCCCCCTACTGGCCTGAGACAGGAGGTACTGCATGCTAATGTTCCCCTGACTAGAGAATCTCCCCCTTGCTCTCAGACACAGCTTTATTACATTTTGTGGCATCCAGGCCAGGGTGACACATTCCCCCCTAGTAAAATTTTGTACTCCGGGACTCAACAATAAACAAAGACAATATGCATGACCATAAAACATCATCAAGAAAGTGACGCACAGATTGAGTTCTTAAGGTCACAGTGTGGTCTGTGACCGGGTGTCCATATCACCAATACAACGGGGAGCCTTAACCAGGTGGGGGTCTGTCCTACCCCAAGTCCTTTACAGTCTTAGTTCATTCCTTGGTTAGGCTCCGAACGCAGTCCATACAAGGTCCCGGTTATTAAAAGTCCATAACCTGTGAGTCCTTACAGTAGCTGCAAGAAACTCAAACACAGAATTACCAAACATGCATGTAACTTGGCAAACATTTCAACATTTGGCAACAGGGTTATTTACAATTTTAGTGCACTCTATATTCTCCAGCGAGCGGGTATCTGTCCCTTTGTGCTCCTGTTTGATCTCCCACTGTCTGGTGGTGGACCGACCTGGCTTTCCCCACTAGCATTAGGGGTACAGCTACCAGCTGGGTGTACAGGTAGGGCAGGCAGCTGTCTGCGGGTTCTTTGGCTTACCGCAGGCATGGCAGGCTCACTGTCAGCAGAGGGTTGACTCTCCTGGGCTGCTGATACAGGCTCTTCTGCCTCTGGAACCACTTGCTCCTCTTCACCTTCCGGCTCTGGTGTTGGTTGTTGCTGTGCCGGTTGCAGGAAATGCAGGACGGGTACCACTATGGCATAATTTATTCGAGTCCAGGACTGAGGGAACTCTCCGAGAACGGTGCTGATCATTTCTTCCTTGTCCTCTGCGGGCTCAAGGTCACTCTGATCCTCTTGTGCACTACGGAGTTGCTCGGAGCACCTTTTGAGGTGGTCTCTGGAGATGGTACTAGTGGTTTCTCCTCCGTCCTTGGTGATCACGCACACCTTCGGGTTGTCGTGGTCAGACTGCAGTACGGTGTAGGGTTCCCTTTCCCACTGGTCGTCCAACTTATGTAGCCTTCTCTTCCGCTTCAGGACCTGCTCACCAGGTTCCAGGGGACCAGCAGGGGCGTGTTGGTTGAAGAGTTTTTCTAGCCTCTCTCTCACCTGGGCCAGGCTCTTCTCCACACTCTCCTGTACCTTCTTGTACTGCAGTTGCCTTTCCGTATCCCAGTCCGCATCCGGGGAGGTGTCCTCAGGCGTTAGGACTCCCATCTCCAGGTCTACGGGCAGCTTACCTGGTCTGGCTCGCATCAGGTAAGCCGGGGTGCAGTTTGTAGCATTCACCGGGATATGGTTGTATAGGTCTATCAGGTCCGGCAGTTTTTCTGGCCACAGGCTGCGTTCCTCCAGGGGCAACATCTTCAGGAGGTCAATGACTATATTGTTCATTTTCTCACACATCCCGTTGGTTTGTGGGTGGTAAGGCGTTGTCCGAATCTTCTTACAGCCATAGAGGTTGCAGAACTCTTGGAAGATTTCAGCTTCGAACGCTGGACCCTGGTCTGTCAGGACCTGTTCCGGATACCCGTGTGGACGGCAGAAGTATTGTTGGAAGGCTCTGGCCGCTGTATGGGCTGTCAAGTCTTTTACCGGGACCACCACGAGAAAACGGGAATAGTGGTCAACGATTGTCAGGGCGTAGATGTACCCTGACCGGCTTGGAGCCAACTTGACGTGGTCTAGAGCTACCAGCTTAAGAGGCTGCGTGGTGACGATGGGCCTCAAGGGTGTCTTCTGGCTGGCACGGTCCTTCCTCCTTAGGTGACAAGGGCCACAGTCTCTGCACCACTTCTCTACAGCCCCCCTCATGCCGACCCAAAAGAACCGTCCTCTTATCAGGAACTCCAGTTTCTTCCAACCGAAGTGCCCCGCTCTGTCATGGTAAGCCCCCAGGACCATAGCTGCATCCCGCCTTGGGACCACGACTTGCCAAGTCAGCTCGTGCGTCCGGTGGTTGACAATCCTTCTGCACAGCTTGCCTTCGTAGAGGAACAGCTTGCTCTTCTCCTTCCACAGCTGCTTGGCTTCTTCTGGAGCATCCGGATCCATGCGGGCGTCTTCCTGGGTCAGCAGATCTTTCACCAGGCGGACTGCAGGGTCACTATCTTGGGTCTCGGCCCAGCTGTGGTGAGGTAGGGGATTGATCATAACGGTTGTTAAATCCTCCTCCTTCACACGGTGGGAGTATTGAGCGGCTCCATACCGGTGAAACGCGGGGAGTTCTACCTCCTCCAGTTCTTCTGGGTCTTCGTCACCTTCAGGTAAGTGAGGCACTCTCGATAGGGCGTCAGCGTTGGCATTGGCTTTGCCTGCCCGGTACTTGATCACGAAGTCATAATTGGAGAGACGGGCCATCCACCGCTGTTCCAGGGCACCCAGTCTCGCATTGTCCAGATGTGTCAACGGGTTATTGTCCGTGTACACGGTGAACTTTGCGGAGGCCAGGTAATGCTTGAAGCGTTCCGTCACGGCCCACACCACCGCCAAGAATTCTAGCTTGAAGGAGCTGTAATTCTCCGGGTTCCTCTCGGTGGGCCTCAGCTTCCGGCTGGCGTACGCGATCACCCTTTCTCTGCCCTGTTGGTTTTGGGATAGTACTGCTCCCAGTCACACATTACTGGCGTCCGTGTGGAGAATAAAAGGCTGACCATAATCAGGGTAGGCCAGGATCTCATCCCCCGTGAGGGCCATCTTCAACTGGCGGAAGGACTCCTCTTCCAGTTTACCCCACTTGAAGGGCGGCTTTTGGCTCCTGGACTTAGACTGTTCGATTAGGAGGTCCTGCATAGGAGCTGCCATCCTAGTGAACCCGGGGATGAACCTTCGGTAGTAGCCTACCAATCCGAGAAACTGTCTCACCTCTTTGATGTTCGAGGGGCTTGGCCAGCTCTTGATTGCCATGACCTTGTCAAGGTCGGGGGCCACTCCTTCCGCGCTTACCACGTGCCCTGCCCTAGGTACTGGACCTTTGGTTTCAGCAGGTGACACTTCGATGGTTTCACCTTCAGGCCATAGCCTGCCAGGGCTTCGAACACCTCGGCCAGGTGCTTTAGATGGTCCTCTTAGGTTTTCGAATAGAAGATCACGTCGTCCAGGTAAAGGAGGACCGTCTCGAAGTTTCGGTGCCCTACACAGCATTCCATCAGCCGCTGGAAGGTCCCTGGTGCGTTGCAGAGCCCGAAAGGCATACAGTTGAACTCACTCAATCCCATCGGGGTGGTGAAGGCGGTCTTCTCCTTGTCAGCCTCTGCCACAGGAACCTGCCAGTACCCGCTAGTAAGGTCCAAAGTAGAAAAGAAGTTAGCTGATTTTAGTGCGGCTAAAGACTCCTCTATTCTAGGCAGCGGGTATGCGTCTTTATGGATGATACGGTTGATTTATCTATAGTCTATGCACATTCTCATGGTGCCGTCCTTCTTTTTCACCAGAACCAAGGGGGCTGCCCAGGGGCTACAGCTATCTCTAATGACCCCAGCTTCTTTCATTTCTTTTAGCATGCCCTTTGCGTTCTGATAATGTGCAGGTGTCAGGATGCCAGGTTTAATTTTACTTTGCCAGTAGTTTTTCCCTTAGCCAAGATGGCTTCCACTGCCTCACTGGGGTCATGTGATTCCTGCCTGTGGATCTACTTAAACTGCATGTGTTGCAATCATGCCTTGCCTGAGTATTGTGTGCCTGTAGCTTGCTACTCACCTGTGCTAGCCCTCTGAATAGAGTCTTGCTGACTTTGTGTTTACTTCTAGTCATCCGCTGAAAGGATTGCTGCCTGAATCCTCCGCTAAAGGGACTTCTGCTGAAAGGAACTGCTGGCTGTTGTTTCACTCTCTCTGGGATCTCAGAACTTTTGTCTTCCTGAAGTGGACTTCTCCTGGATCTTCACATTTCCGGTAAAGTCACCATCTTTGCTCAGTGTTTAATACCCGGCTCCAGCTCTGCCTAAGACATCGCTGCTTCCACCGCTGCACCTCCTGCATTCCTCAGCATCAAGGTCCATATTCCAGTTTGTCTTCTCTACTTACTATGTGAGTCCACAATCAACTGAGGAATACCTACGCCTGCTTATTATCCTTATTTCTGCTTGCATATTACTGTACCTAAGTAAACTTGGACTATTGTTAGCGTTTACATTCCACAAAGTAAGGAAGCCTGTGCCTTACAGATTATGTTCTGAGAAGTATTGTTTGGAATGAACTTACCTTCATAAACTGTTTGCTGTGATCCCTTTTGCACTTGCGTTTAAAATAGACCTTCACACTACTCTTGTCTCAGTCTCTTCCTTGGCCCACGCCATTGGACTTCAGGGTATCTACTAACATCGTAACAGGATACTCAGGCCTAAAGATGGAGTCCGCGGGGTCTGAAACTCTGGAGACACGTGTTAAGAGACTATGTACAGTTACTAATGCTTTACATACTGATGTGCAGAACCTGAAGACAAAGATGGAGGCTTTGGAGGCTCAGACAAATCATAACACGCAAGTGTGGGGGCAGTCTCTTCAGGAACTACGGGCACGGCTATCAAATCTAGAGACTCAAAACCTGGTTCAGCCCCCTTCTGCCGTCAGTCCAAAACTGCCACCGTTTAAATTCAATGGTGACCGTGACAAGTTTCGTGGGTTTATCAATCAATGTACCTTGCATTTTGATGTTCATGCAGCTCAGTTCCCGACTGATAGATCGAAGGTGTTGTGCATTATTATGCTGCTTACTCATCGAGCTCTGGCCTGGGCAAATCCAATGATTGAAACTCGTGATCCGCGTTTGAATAATTTCAACGATTTCGTGGCAATGATGGCGCAAATGTTTGATGATCCCAATCGTCGCGCCACAGCTGAGGCTGCCTTGTTATCACTACGCCAGGGTAAGCACTCTGTAATTGAGTATGCAACAGACTTTAGAAGACTGGCAGTGGACACGACTTGGGACAGTAATGCTCAACTGCCCATTTTTAGAAGAGGATTATCTAGTACCATCAAGGATTAGCTCGCCCGAACAGAGTCTCCCCAAGGGCTAGAAGCTTTTATTAATCACTGTGTACGCATAGATATTCGCCTCACAGAGCGTAAGCAGGAAAGATGGACTGCATTGAATCGTTCAAGTGTCTTCCTCTCTTCCTCCTCTAAGGAACCTGTCAGCAGAACTGTTCGAGATGCAGAACCGATCCCTATGCAAGTCGACGCATTACAGAGACGCGGGAGTGATGAGCGACGGGAATACCGACTCCAAAAGAGCCTGTGCTTTTACTGCGGTAAATCAGATCACTTCCTCATCAACTGCCCAAGTCGGCCCCGCAAGTCCATAGCTGCCATCGCTGAGTGTGATATTTCCGACTCGGAATCAGTTGCATCAGAATCCAGTCTGCCTCTTAATGCGGTGATCCGCTCGTTATCGGCGGCTGCTCCTTCTAGGGGGCGAAAAGAGAAGAACTCACACCTTTCTCTCCCCATCAAGATTTTGGTTGCAGGACAATGGATCACCAGTTCAGCAATGATTGATTCAGGTGCCGGTGGTAACTTTATGGACCTTGCATTCGCCACAAAACATGACATTAAAATACAAAAGAGGGCCACTCCAGTAACAATGGAGACAGTAGATGGTTCCCTTCTAGCCTCAGGGCCCGTGGATCAGGAGACGGTTCCCCTTGAGATATTCATGGAACCCAACCATCAGGAGTCGCTCACCTTTATGTTAATTTCTTCTCCTCATTTTCCCCTAATTCTAGGAATACCCTGGCTGCAGTCACAGAATCCCATTATAGACTGGGAGACCAAGGAGATTTCTTTTCCACTCAAGGGGAGCCCAACCGCAACACTACCGACTCAGGAGCCTCAGGAGCCGAGACATCTGATACAGGTATTATCTTTACCATCTATTTACAAGGAGTTCACTGATGTTTGTGATAAACTGAACGCAGATCAGCTTCCTCCACATAGACCTTACGATTGTCCTATAGAACTTCTTCCAGGTGCAGGGATACCTTTTGGTCACATCTATCCCCTGGCAGGACCAGAACTGCAAGCTTTAAAAGAATATATTGATGAAAACCTGGCCAAGGGCTTCATTCGACACTCTTCTTCGCCAGCAGGAGCTCCCATCTTCTTTGTGAAGAAAAAGGATAGGTCTCTCAGACCCTGTATAGACTATCGGGAACTCAATAAAATTACCATTCGAAACCGGTATCCGTTACCCCTGATACCCGAACTGCTTGAAAGAGTACGACACGCTAAAATCTTCTCTAAACTAGACCTCCGCGGGGCCTACAATTTACTTCGTATTCGACCAGGCGACGAATGGAAGACGGCGTTTAGGTGTCGCTATGGACATTTTGAATACCTGGTGATGCCTTTCGGGCTCTGCAATGCGCCTGCTTCGTTCCAGCATTTAGCTAACGACATTTTCAGGGATTTGTTGGACCATTTTGTTGTGATCTACTTGGATGATATTTTGATTTTTTCTGATTCTTTACAAGAGCATCAAGAACATGTCAAGACTGTGCTAAGGCGACTTAGGGAGAATCTCCTCTATATCAAACTTGAGAAATGTGAGTTCCACAAGACAGAAATTCAGTTTTTGGGCTACGTAATTTCCCCACAGGGAATAAATATGGACTCTAGCAAGATCCAGGCGATTCAGGACTGGCCCATCCCAAGGAGTGTCAAGGAGGTGCAGCGCTTCATCGGCTTTGCCAACTTCTACAGACGATTCATTCGTAACTTCTCGGAAGTCGCCCTACCCATTACACAACTTACAAAGAAGGGAAGAACCTTTTCATGGTCTCCGCAAGCCCAACAGGCTTTTGAAGGCCTCAAGGATCATTTCACCTCTGCACCAGTACTGATTCATCCAGATCCTGCATTTCCATTTGTCATTGAAGTGGATGCTTCTGATTGCGCTTTAGGGGCAATACTCTCTCAGAGAACCGGAGAGAAGAGTCTGCTACATCCCTGTGCTTTCTTTTCACGAAGACTTTCTTCAGCAGAGCAGAATTATGACATTGGGAATAAGGAGTTACTGGCGATTATCGCTGCCTTTAAAGAATGGAGGCACCATCTTCAAGGAGCTGCACAACAAATAACGGTACTCACAGATCACCGTAACCTGGAGTTTGTCAGATCAGCTAGATGTTTGTCTCCACGTCAAGCTCGATGGAGCTTATTCCTAAACCAATTTAATTTCATCATCTCCTACCGTCCAGGTTCCCGCAATGGTAAAGCAGACGCATTATCTCGAATGTACGCTACAGATGCTATATCTGATGCCCCGTCTAAGACAATTCTGTCCGATGCCAATTTTGTTGGAGTAATCCAGAACCAGGATTTATGGAAAGACATTAAGGAGGCCTACAGTTCGGATTCGTTTCTATCTCAGCCTACTGAAGACGTAAATCTGACCTTCAAAAATGGGATGTGGTCTCGAGATCTACAACTATACATTCCTGAAGCCATGAGGCTGCAGATCCTGAAGTTTGTGCATGACTCAAAGATTGCTGGCCACAAAGGAGTACAAAAGACACAGGAATTTCTGAGCCGTTTCTTCTGGTGGCCTAATTGCCTGAAGGATGTGAGGGATTATGTCCGTTCTTGTGAAGTCTGTGCCCGTTGTAAGACCCCTCGTTCACCACCAACTGGATTGTTACAGCCTCTACCGATCCCGTCTCGTCCCTGGGGGTCTATCTCAATGGACTTCATTGTGGAGTTGCCCACCTCCAAGGGAAAAAATTCGATCTTTGTAGTAGTAGATCGTCTAACTAAGGCAGCCCATTTCATTCCATGCACAGGCCTTCCATCGGCTAAGGACACGGTAGATCTGGTGATACAAGATATTTTCAGGCTACATGGGGTTCCGGATGAAGTTATCTCAGACCGGGGGGTACAATTCACTTCCAAATTCTGGAAGGGGTTTTGTTCTGCATTAAATATCAATGTCTGTTTATCCACAGCCTTCCATCCCCAGACGAATGGACAAACAGAGCGGACTAACCAGACGCTAGAGCTTTATCTTCAGTGCTACGTTGGCCATCTACAGGATGATTGGGTAGATCTGCTTCCCTTGGCAGAGTTCTCCTACAACAACTCCCAAAGTGCATCCACAAAGGTAACACCCTTTTTTGCCAATCTTGGTTATCATCCACATATTCTACCTAGATTCCCAGTTGAGGCTCCTGTACCGGCGGTCGCAGAGAGGTTAACCGCCCTGAAACGACATCTAGAACTCCTAAAGGAAACATTGACGTCAGCACAAGAGAGGTATAAAAGGACTGCTGATAAGTTCCGGAAGCCAGCACCTATTTTCAAGGTAGGAGACTCGGTTTGGCTGTCAACCAAGAATATGAAGTTAAATGTTCCCTCACAGAAATTGGGACCAAAATTCATTGGCCCTTTTAAGATCAGTGGTATCGTGAGTTCAGTTGCATGTCGCCTGAAGTTACCGAGGACCATGAGGATCCACCCTGTTTTCCATGTATCATTACTAAAGGCCACGATATCGAGTACTTTTCAGGGACGCACAGCACCTCCTCCTGATCCTGTGGTGGTTGATGGGCAAGAACAATTTGTGGTGGAAAAGATTCTGGACTCCAGGATTCACAGGAACCGGCTTCAGTATTTGATAAAATGGCAGGGCTATTCAGCAGAGGAGAACTCTTGGGAACCTGTGGAGAACATCAACGCCTCTCGACTGATAGCCGAATTTCATGAAAGATATCCTGAAAAGCCTGGTTTGGGGACGTCCGGAGGCCACCCCTGAGGAGGGAGTAATGTCAGGATGCCAGGTTTAATTTTACTTTGCCAGTAGTTTTTCCCTTAGCCAAGATGGCTTCCACTGCCTCACTGGGGTCATGTGATTCCTGCCTGTGGATCTACTTAAACTGCATGTGTTGCAATCATGCCTTGCCTGAGTATTGTGTGCCTGTAGCTTGCTACTCACCTGTGCTAGCCCTCTGAATAGAGTCTTGCTGACTTTGTGTTTACTTCTAGTCATCCGCTGAAAGGATTGCTGCCTGAATCCTCCGCTAAAGGGACTTCTGCTGAAAGGAACTGCTGGCTGTTGTTTCACTCTCTCTGGGATCTCAGAACTTTTGTCTTCCTGAAGTGGACTTCTCCTGGATCTTCACATTTCCGGTAAAGTCACCATCTTTGCTCAGTGTTTAATACCCGGCTCCAGCTCTGCCTAAGACATCGCTGCTTCCACCGCTGCACCTCCTGCATTCCTCAGCATCAAGGTCCATATTCCAGTTTGTCTTCTCTACTTACTACGTGAGTCCACAATCAACTGAGGAATACCTACGCCTGCTTATTATCCTTATTTCTGCTTGCATATTACTGTACCTAAGTAAACTTGGACTATTGTTAGCGTTTACATTCCACAAAGTAAGGAAGCCTGTGCCTTACAGATTATGTTCTGAGAAGTATTGTTTGGAATGAACTTACCTTCATAAACTGTTTGCTGTGATCCCTTTTGCACTTGCGTTTAAAATAGACCTTCACACTACTCTTGTCTCAGTCTTTTCCTTGGCCCACGCCATTGGACTTCAGGGTATCTACTAACATCGTAACAGCAGGGGGTACAGGTCTGTGTCTTTCTTTTATCGGTGGGTGGCTCCCTGTGGGGATGTGGTGTTCTATCCCCTTTACTCAGCCGAAGTCCAGCGGGTGCTTACTAAAGACTCTCTCGTACTCCTGTACCACCCGGTAGACTCCTTGTTTTTGGTGCAGGGGAGTGGAGTCAGCACCCACATGGAGTTTCTGGCACCAGTCCTCCTTTTGTTTCTGGGAGCCATTACCTTCCGCCTGTGAAGATGGAGGCAAGGGTTCCAAGGCCCTGATAGCTTTGTGTTCGACAACAAACAGTTTGGCGAGTGTAGCGTACCTGGGTAAGTGTACTTCCCTCTCCCCAATGTTGAGGATGCGGACGGGCACCCTCCCATGACGGACATCAACCACCCCCCGGGCTGTCAAAATGGTGGGCCTGCTGTCTGAGTACACGGGTTCTACCATGGCTTGGTAGTCTCTACCTCTCAACCCGATTGCAGTCCGACACCAGATCATCATTTCACTTTTGGGAGGCATGGAAATGGGGAATGGGTTACTCAGTCTTACGCTACCGATCTCACCACCAGACAGTTCTACCTGCTGCCGTCTCATCAGGGCTTTTATCTCTTTGTTGAGGACTCTCTGTTGGCTGGAACTAGCATTCACCGCCACCTGTTGTAGAATTACAATTACCTCTGAAAGACAATTTTGAATCACGTTAGTACCCACAGTTATTTTAGGGTGACTTTCACGACGGTCAATGTCCACAACAATTACTCCCTGTGCCGGCAGTTCAACTTTACCAATCTTAATGGTCATCTTCTTGAACCCCATCTGCGGCACGGGTAAGCCATTACTGGCGATGATGCTCAAGTTACTGTCTGGAAACCGTGTGATATCAGCATCAGTCCAATACTGCTTAAAAAGTACATAAGGGATAGTGGTTACTTGCGACCCAGTATCCAGCAAGGCGCTCATGGGGATACCGTCCAGCACCACGGGTAAAACCGGGCGCCCCCCAACATACTTATCACGCCAATTATAAGGGCCTGGTGATCTTATGCCTGGGAGTTGGCCCTCTGCCCCAGGTTGGACCCGTTTAAATTACAGTACCTGGAAATGTGTCCGGGCTGGTTGCATCGACGGCAAATGGGCTGTCCATCCTCAACGTAGCGGTCTGTGGGCCTCCCTCGGAACGACGGGATCCTCCTCTGTTGACGCCACGGGACATCCTCCGGACTTGAAGCCAGCTCGATGGGTCTTGACGGGTCCACTTGTAACGCCTGGACGGTCCTGGTCAACGCCGCGACGCTCCTGGTCAGCTCCTGGACTTGGTGGTGCAGATCTTTCGACGGGGCCTGGTTCAGGGCCTGTGCATCAGCCCCCACGGAGTCCATAGAGGAGGGCGCCGCCTCCTGGTGGTAGGTGAGAGCTGGGCGCCGGGGGTTTATAGCGCCACTTGTTGCGGATTCACGGAGCACCCTTATGGCCCTGTCCTTGAATTGGGCAAAGGTCAGATCAGGGTTCTGAAAGAACATGAGGCGCAGCTTGGTCCTGTGGGCGCTAGACAGCAGACCTTCTATAAACTGTTCTGTTAGTAGCTTATCCATTTCCTGCACGCTGCCAGGGTCAGCTTGCTGGATGGCCCTCAAGGCTTCCTGCAAATTTAGGGCACAGTCTCTGATGCTGTCCTGTGCCCGCTGCTTACATCCATAGAACCTCATTTTAATTTCAGCGGAGGTACGTGTGTCAAAGGTACCCCGCAGCCAGGCCAGAATACCCTTCACGGTCCTTTTCTCCTCAGTGGGCCATGATTTTACCTCCCTTTGGGCTGCACCAGTTAACGGCCCTGTTAATATGCTGACCTTCTGTTCCTCTGTCAGGGGGTAGACTTGGAACAAACTGTACAGCCTTTCCTTAAAGTCAGTTAGGGCATGGGGCTCCCCTGAGTAGTGTTGAGCCACCCCCGTAGTGTTCGAGTTCGGTTCGGTTCGTCGAACACCCATGTGTTCGCCGAACTGTTCGTCGAACACCTTCGAACACCGTTAAAACCAATGGCAGGCAAACAAAAACACATAGAAACACATAGAAAACACCTTCAAAGGTGTCCAAAAGCTGACAAACTGCTCAGAAGACACAACTAACACATGGAAAAGTGACAAGTACATATAGTCATGAGAAAAGAAAAGAGGTGGAGGAGTAAAAGGAGGGGGAGACACAGATATAGGCATGTCATGCCCTTCTAAAATCCAAAAAGTGAGAAGCCGACACGTTCAGTCCGCTCCTGCCCGTGCCACCTCCGTGTCGCCGGGTTTGTGCCAGAGCCGCGGTGAACCCTGACAGCCAGCCCCCCTCTCCCAATACTGGTGCCTGTCTGCTGGTGGGTCGAGCGAGCCCCCCTGTGGTGGAGGCAGCTCTAAGTTTTTTAATTTAAATTGTCTCTCTAATTTGAATGAATACACTTTAAATCCATTTACAAGGATCTATTGGAGGGCAAGTCTCATGCCAGCAGCCGCGTAATTCCAGCTCCAGTAGCGTCCACTAAAGCTGCTGCAGTTAAAAAGCTTTTATAAGGATCGAGCTCGGCTGTCCACCGCAAGGCATCCTACTGCCAGTCCCAGCCCCTATGCCTTGGGGTGCCTCCTGATGCTCTTCACTGAGTATCCCGTGGTCCCGAAGCATTTCCTTTGAAAAAATTAAGTGTCCAAACTACAGGTGGTGTAGCTTGCTTAACAGCCGGGATAATCCGCTGACTAGCAGACACTGCTACTAGGCACAAAGTATTTCCTGGGCTAGATGCAGTTAAAAATTTGTAAGTAGATACTCTCGTTGGATGCTGAGAAAGCATTCCATAGAGTCTCCTGGCACGCCATATATGATTCTCTTAAAAAGCTTGGGGTAGGGGTCTAGGGGACCCTTTTATAGCCAAAATCACGGCCCTGTATCACAATATGTCACCTAGGCTGAAGATAAATGGAACTGTAGCACCCTGAGGGCTCGGTTGCTACAGACGTATTGCACCTCACCCAGAGGTGTGATATCTCACTCTCAGGTAAGGATGGAGTGTGGATCAGGACCCGACACCTGCATGCATTACACCACATTGCCGTGGGGCAGGGCGACCAATATGCCCCTGAGATGGGCACGACAGTCCCTGTCCCTGGCTGGAGTGGGGGGAGGGAACACTGAGGAAGGGGAACCCTGTAGTGCAGGAGCAGGGAGGAAGCAGTTCCTGGGTGCATTGAGAAGGGAGTATAAAAGGTGGGCACCATCTTAGTTCAGTGCAGAGAAGTCTGAGCAGAAGTGGCAGGGAGCAGGGGCTCTGCATGAGCTCTGCTCCGGAGGCGGGCCTAGTAACAGAGGCCCAGGCCTGCAAGAGGGAGAAGGAAGGAAGAGGAGCGGAGAAGGCTCCAGGAACGAGGAATGAAGGGATCCCAGGGGTGCGGACAGGCGAGTCGCCACCGCACGCCCGAATCCACCTGCGTGGAGGGGTCAGGCCAAAGGGGGAGACCGGTCCCCGAACTAGTGGAGGCAGGAAACGACCCTCAGCTAGAAACCGGAGGCTCTGACATTTTATGTGGCGCAGCCCCTCGCTACACCCGCTAGGAAGGCACCACATAGGGTCAGGGAAACTGGCGCCAAGTTTACCAAGAGGAGGCCCGAGGCAGCCGGACAGAAGTGTTGGTAAGAAAGGCCAGACAAAGGACACACAAAGGGGGTCCTGTGAAGTGCTCCAAAGTTATCTGGGAGTTGTCTGAGCCCCTCACCTGGTGAGCACAGTACGACGTGGGCAGCCGTTACCTGCAGACGTGGTCTGGATAATAAGAACTGTGAGTAAAGGCCCTGAACTGCATCACTGACTCCGTGTCGTTACTGCTGCTGCCCTGCACCATCACCCCCATCCTCCGCATACACTGCCCTGAGGCTATACTCCTCCCGTGGGGAGTTATGCTACGCTCTGCTGCACCCACAACACCAGCCTCAGCGGTCTGCCCTGTAGCGGCGGTTCACTCTGACCGCAATCCACGGGTGGCGTAGTCGGACATTTAAACATCAAAACCACATAAATAGTTCCGCCACTGGTTTGACCACCCTGAGCCACGGAACCGGGTCGCCGCCACGAAGACTACAACCACCAGCATCCACCAAAAAGGGTCCGGCTCCGGGTGTCCCAAGGCCCAGGGGGTGCGTCAGAACATTTTCATCACCTTTCACAATCACCAATGGGACAAGGCAGGGATGTCCTCTGTCCCCTCTCTTATACATCCTAGTGACGGAGCACCTGCTCTCATCAATTCGCCATAACCCCAATATTAGGTGGATTGAGGTGGGAGGCACCGAGTACAAGTGCTCTCTATTTGCTGATGATGTCCTAGTATATATCACTCAATCACATATATCCATCCCTGCTGTTATGGCTGAAATAGATCACTTTGTTACATGGTCAAATTTTAAAATCAATGCAGCGAAGTCTGAGGCCCTCGATGTCTCCCTCCCCAAATCCATATAGGATTCCATCCAGTCCAACTTTCCCTTTGCCTGGCCCTCACAGGGTATCAAATACTTAGGAATTCCTATTCATAGAGACCTCTCCCATCTATGTTATCTTAATTTTGGGCCCTTTATTGAACAACTCCATACAGACCACGGTTGGCAAGTTAGAACTGTAAGATTCACTACGTGAACCACTGGTGTTTTGTGGAAAAGCACATGTACACTGCGTTCCAAATTATTATGCAAAAAGTGTTTAGGAGTGATAAGGGAAGAATTTGTTTGTTTGTCAGTTAAACTCATTGATGGTGATGTGTGTCAGGGCTCTTTATATCACTGTAAGCAATTGCAGACACCTGTGCTAATTAGTTTGGCAGCTGTGTCCAATGAAAGGCAAGACTACTTAAGAAGGCTGTCTCACATTATTAAGCAGCCTACATTATCTGCCAAAATGGGAAAGAAAAAGGATGTGTCGGCTGCTGAGAAGCAACAAATTGTGGAGTGTTTAGGTCAAGGCATGACTACAATCAACATTGTGCGATGATCAGGATGAAGTGTCTTGGCAATCAAGAAGTATGTAGCTGATTCACAGTACACACGTGTGCGTGCTGATAAGGGCAAATTGAGGACTCTTTCCTACAGGCAATTACGTCAGGTTGAAAGAGCAGCGGCAAAAAAGCCTTGTCATAGCAGCAGACAAGTTTTTGAAGCTGCTTGTGCCTCCAACGTCCCCCGAACAACAAGATGCAGGGTCCTTCAGAGGTTTGCAGCTGTGCATACGCCATCCTGTCGACCTCCTCTATCCACTTCACACAAGCAGAAACGGCTACAGTGGGCTAAACATTACATGAAGACTGATTTCAAAACTGTTTTGTTCACGGATGAGTGCCGTGAAGCGCTCGATGGTCCAGATGGATGGAGTGGAGGATGGCTGGTTGATGGACACCCCACGCAAACACGGCTACAGCGCCAACAAGGAGGAGGTGGAGTAATGTTTTGGGCTGGAATCATGGGGAGAGAGATTGTCGGCCCCTTTAGGATCCCTGAAGGCGCTAAAGATGAACTCCATAATGTATGTGGATTTTCTCAAACAGCACTTCCTGCCATGGTTCAAGAAGAAGAACCGTGTATTTCACAGCAAGATCATTTTTCTGCATGATAATGCACCATCTCATGCTGCACATAAAACATCTGCATCTCTGGCTGATATGGGCATAAAAGGGGACAAACTTATGGTGTGATCCCCATGCTCCCCTGACCTCTACCCCATTCAGAACCTTTGGAGCATCATTAAAAGGAGTGTCTATGATGGCGGGAGGCAGTTCACATCTAAGCAACAGCTCTGGGAGGGTATTCTGTCCTCATGCAAAACAATTGAAGCAGAAACCATCCAAAACCTGACAAATTCAATGGACGAGAGAGTTCAGAAGCTCCTTTCGAACAAGGGGTCCTATGTGAAAATGTAACATCACCTAGAATAAAGTTTTGAGTTGAAAACTGTTTGATTTCAGTTTCTAACAACCTGCTAATGCTTATAATTTAAAAAATGACCATTTTTTTGGTCTTTATTAAAATGAAAAGGTTGATCGAAAAGTTTGGGGGATCTAAGAGTGTGGCAACCCAGTAGTCATGATTACTTCGAATTCTGACAATATGAGGGTCATGCTGCAGGTAGTGCAGCAAGAAGGCACTTATGTGTCTTGCGCATCTCGGAGCCCCAAAATTATTTTCCGGGCTAGATGCAGCTAAAAATTATTATTAATTTTAAATCTGGTGAAGCTTTAGTATAGATGGCCTAATAGGATCAGTGCTGCACACTGCTACAAAGCCCAAATTATTTTCCAGTCAAGATACAGATAAACATGATTAGTAATTTTAAATCTGGTGGAGCTTATTATAGATGGCCTAATAGAATCAGTGCTGCACACTGCTACAAAGCCCAAATTATTTTCCAGCCAAGATACAGATAAACATGATTAGTAATTTGAAAGCTTAAAACGGTTGGTAGGGTGATTTTAACCAATCATCAAGCTTTTACTCTCCCCAGGATGACACAGGGGTAGAAAAGTCGTTTCGGATCCATGATTTGTTCATCTTTATGAACGTGAGTCTGTCTACATTATCAGTGGAGAGCCGCGTGCGCTTATCTGTCAGCACACCACCAGCAGCGCTGAACACACGTTCAGACAGAACGCTGGCTGCGGGGCATGACAAGATCTCCAAGGCGTAAGTGGCTAGCTCCGGCCATTTATCCAGATTGGAAGCCCAAAAAGAGCAAGGGTCCAGTGACACAGTCGTGGCTTCAATGTTTACTTGGAGATACTCCTGTACCATCGTCTCTAGGCGTTGACTATGTGTCAGACTTCTTGTCTCCTGTGGCCTTGCAAAGGATGGGCTAAAAAAGTGGTGAAATGATTCCGCAAAATTGATGTTACCAGCAGATACTGTGGTTCTGTTACGGTTTGAGTGCTGAACACTTGACGGTCCCACGGTTGGCAAGTTGGAACTGTGAGATTCACTACGTGCACCACTGGTATTTTGTGGAAAAGCACATGTAAGATTCTGCAACAGTCTCTGCTGATACTCCTGCATGCGTGCATCCCTTTCTATGGCAGGAATAATTTCTGCAAATTTACTTTTGTACCGGGGATCTAACAGTGTGGCAACCCAGTAGTCAGGATTATTTCTAATTCTCACAATTCGAGGGTCATGTTGCAGGTAGTGCAGCAAGAAGGCACTCATGTGTGTTGCGCATCCAGGAGCACCAAGTCCCTGTTGTGTTGGTGGCGAGGTAACAATCATGCTTCCTTCCTCTGTCCTCTCCCCCCAACCTCGCACAACAGAAATGTGATCAAGGTCTCCCTCATCTGATGAGTCTTCCATCAGTTCGTCCTCCACTTCTTCCTGGGCTCCTGCACCTTCCTCACTAGTTTGGCTGCTACCATGCGCCCTGGTAAAACCATCTCCCCCACCCTCACATGCCTGCCGCCTTGGTGCTGCCGACCGTCTGGACCTTGCAGATGTTAGCCCTTCCGCATACAACTCCTCCTCCTCTACTTCCTCCACCTCCTCTTGTGCCACCACCTGACTCCGAATTCTGTTTAACATGTGCTCCAGCATGTAAATCACCGGAATAGTCATGCTGATAATGGCATCATCAGCACTAAACATCTTCGTCGCCATTTCAAAACTGTGCAGAAGGGTGCATAGGTCCCTGATCTGAGACCACTCCTCCAGCGTGATTTGCCCCACCTCTGAATCTCGTTGGCCCAGGCTATACGTCAGAACGTATTGCACCAGGGCTTGTCGGTGCTGCCACAGTCGCTGCAACATGTGCAGAGTTGAATTCCACCGGGTAGGCACATCGCATTTTAGCCGGTGAAGTGGCAGGCCCAACGACTTCTGTAGAGATGTAAGTCGCTGAGCTGCGGGATGCGAACGGCGGAAGTGAGCACACAGCGACCGTGCCCTCTGCAGAAGGCCATCTAGTCTGGGATAGTGGGCTAAAAATTGCTGGACAACCAGGTTCAACACGTGAGCCATACAAGGCACGTGTGTGACATTGCCCCGGCGAAGGGCCGCACCCAGGTTTGCAGCATTGTCGCACACGGCCTTCCCTGGTTTCAGGTCCAGTGGAGACAACCATTCATGAAATTGGTTCTCCAGAGCTGACCACAACTCCTCAGCTGTGTGACTCACATTTCCCAGACATTTCAATGTAAAAACCGCCTGATGACGTTGAGCCCTACTGCCAGCATAGTAAGGAGGTGTGCAGGATCCCTTCTGCGCAGTTAGAAAGCTTGTGGCATGACCAGACAGGCTTTGGGTGCAGGTGGAAGACCGAGAGGAGGTTGAGGAGGCAGAAGCAGTGGAGGAACTTTGACATAAAGAGGATTGACGCACAACTCGTGGGGACGGCAAGACTTGGACAGCAGCCCCTTGTCCTGCTGTCACCATAGTTACCCAGTGCCCAGTCAGCGACATGTAACGCCCCTGTCCATGCCTACTCGTCCAAGTGTCTGTGGTGAAATGCACCCTGTCACACACAGAGTTTCTCAAAGAAGCGGTGATGTTGTGTGCGACATGCTGGTGGAGCGCAGGCACACCTTTCTTTGAGAAGTAGTGCCGACTGGGCATCTGGTACTGGGGCACTGCGACGGACATAAGGTCTCGAAAATCCTCTGTGTCCACCAGGCGGAAAGGCAGCATTTCTGTAGCCAAGAGCTTGCAGATGGTGAAATTCAACCTCTTAGCTTTCTCATGGCTAGGAGGAAATGGTCTTTTACTTGTCCACATCTGAGGGACCGAGGGCTGGCTATTGTGCTTAGACGGGGTTGATAAGGGTGTCCCCGGCAAACTGCCGGTCTGTGAGGAAGATGCAGGCGGACATGTTAGGTTGCCTTGATCCAAAGGTGGTGCTATCGATGTCGGACAGCGCTCAACACCAGCTGGTGTTCCCACCTCCAAAGAAAATGATGACCTGCCAATCACGCTGGCTGTTGCGGGTAAAGAGGTGGCAGGTCTGCGCCCCAAAACAGGTGTGACTGCTGTCCCCCCAGTCACAGAGGATGAAGAGGCCGCGGATGCACAAGATATGGCAGACGGTGGTTGGCCCGGCCGGCTAGGCCGCATTGTAGCACACTGAGCTTCCCACTGCAACTTATGCTTCATGTCCATGTGCCGGTTCATGCATGAAGTACTCAAACTATGTATTTTTTGGCCTCTACTTAGCTTTTGCTGACAAATGTTACAGATAACACGAGTTGGGTCATCTTTATCGATCTGAAAAAATGCCCAGGCTATGCAAGGCTTAGCACCCATGCGACCTGAAGAGCCACCACGACTTGTGGTGAGAGGCAGAGTTGTGTTTGAGGATGCAGTTGTTGACGTGCTTCCAGTACTACGTCTCTGTCCAGGAAGGCGCAACCTGACCTCGTCGTCACTAGCATCTTCCTCCACCTCCTCTGCTGACCTCATCTCTTGGCTGACTGTGGGTTGACAGTAAGTGGGATCTCCGACCTCATCATCATCACCCTGTGCGTTATCACACCCGTCGTCCTCAGAGCCAACCTGTTCCTGCCCTGACAAAAAACTAAAGTTGTCGCTCCAATCAGGTATTTGAGTCTTATCATCGTCTTCCTCATTGTCTCCACCAACAGGAGTTACAGTTTGGGAATGAGGGTCTACATTATGGTCAGAACCTTCTGCGTCTGGTCCTGGATCCGACTCATAAAGATTCTGGGCATCAGTGCAGATCATTTCCTCGTCTGGATTCACAGAAGCGCTGGAGTCGACCTCTGATTCCCAGGCTATAGTATGAGTAAACAGCTCTGCAGACTCAACCATCTGTTCTACCTCATACTCAGACGAGCAGCTGGAGATTTGGGAGCTGTGAGGAAGCAAGTGCGATTGGGGTGACACCTTTGAGGACTGGAGTATTTGTGATGTTGAAGTTGATGTGGAGGAGAGCCCACTTAAAGGAGCACTTGATATCCGTTGAAGCACCTGCTGTTTTTGTGCCTCATCTGGAATTTGTAGCGATTGGCATGGCCGTAAGAAAGGGATCTTATCACATTGTCCGCTAAAAGAAGTACACATCTTAGTTTGGCTGGAAGATGGTCTTTCTTCTGCAGATGTTACTGTTGCTTTAACACCTACCCCACGGACACAACCTTTTTTCCCCTTCCCAACACGCCTATTCCCCTTTCCACCAGCAGCAGGCCTTTTTCCACTCATTTTGGTGGTTAACTAATTCACAACTCTGGAGTTGTTTGCACAAAAAAACAATGGATGGGAACCGAGCAGAGCTGAGTGGCCAAACTGTGGTATTAGGCCAAAACTATTGGCTGGGTTAGATGCAGAAAAAAATTATATTCAATTTGCAACCTGATGGAGGTCTGTATAGATGGACTAATACAACAAGTCCCACACACAGATAGAAGCCCAATATTTTTTCAGAGGTAGATGCAGAAAAAAATTATATTCAGTTTGCAACCTTATGGAGGTCAGTATAGATGGACTAATAGAACAAGTCCCACACACAGCTAGAAGGCCAAATATTTTTTCAGAGGTAGATGCAGAAAAAAATTATATTCAGTTTGCAACCTTATGGAGGTCAGTATAGATGGACTAATAGAACAAGTCCCACACACAGCTATAAGGCCAAATATTTTTTCAGAGGTAGATGCAGAAAAAAATTATATTCAGTTTGCAACCTTATGGAGGTCAGTATAGATGGACTAATAGAACAAGTCCCACACACAGCTAGAAGGCCAAATATTTTTTCAGAGGTAGATGCAGAAAAAAATTATATTCAGTTTGCAACCTTATGGAGGTCAGTATAGATGGACTAATAGAACAAGTCCCACACACAGCTAGAAGGCCAAATATTTTTTCAGAGGTAGATGCAGAAAAAAATTATATTCAGTTTGCAACCTTATGGAGGTCAGTATAGATGGACTAATAGAACAAGTCCCACACACAGCTAGAAGGCCAAATATTTTTTCAGAGGTAGATGCAGAAAAAAATTATATTCAGTTTGCAACCTTATGGAGGTCAGTATAGATGGACTAATAGAACAAGTCCCACACACAGCTAGAAGGCCAAATATTTTTTCAGAGGTAGATGCAGAAAAAAATTATATTCAGTTTGCAACCTTATGGAGGTCAGTATAGATGGACTAATAGAACAAGTCCCACACACAGCTAGAAGGCCAAATATTTTTTCAGAGGTAGATGCAGAAAAAAATTATATTCAGTTTGCAACCTTATGGAGGTCAGTATAGATGGACTAATAGAACAAGTCCCACACACAGCTAGAAGGCCAAATATTTTTTCAGAGGTAGATGCAGAAAAAAATTATATTCAGTTTGCAACCTTATGGAGGTCAGTATAGATGGACTAATAGAACAAGTCCCACACACAGCTAGAAGGCCAAATATTTTGTCAGAGGTAGATGCAGAAAAAAATTATATTCAGTTTGCAACCTTATGGAGGTCAGTATAGATGGACTAATACAACAAGTCCCACACACAGCTAGAAGCCCAATATTTTTTCAGAGGTAGATGCAGAAAAAAATATATTCAGTTTGCAACCTGATGGAGGTCTGTATAGATGGATTAATAGAACAAGTCCCACACACAGCTAGAAGCCCAATATTTTTTCAGAGGTAGATGCAGAAAAAAATATATTCAGTTTGCAACCTGATGGAGGTCTGTATAGATGGATTAATAGACCAAGTCCCACACACAGCTAGAAGCACAATATTTTTTCAGAGGTAGATGAAGAAAAAAATATATGCAGTTTGCAACCTGATGGAGGTCAGTATAGATGGACTAGTACAACAAGTCCCACACACAGCTAGTAGCCCAATATTTTTTCAGAGCTAGATGCAGAAAAAAATTATATTCAATTTGCAACCTGATGGAGGTCAGTATAGATGGACTAATAGAACAAGTCCCACACACAGCTAGAAGGCCAAATATTTTTTCAGAGGTAGATGCAGAAAAAAATTATATTCAGTTTGCAACCTGATGGAGGTCTGTATAGATGGACTAATACAACAAGTCCCACACACAGCTAGAAGGCCAAATATTTTTTCAGAGGTAGATGCAGAAAAAAATTATATTCAGTTTGCAGCCTTATGGAGGTCAGTATAGATGGACTAATAGAACAAGTCCCACACACAGCTAGAAGGCCTTTTTTTTTTCAGAGGTAGATGCAGAAAAAAATTATATTCAGTTTGCAGCCTTATGGAGGTCAGTATAGATGGACTAATAGAACAAGTCCCACACACAGCTAGAAGGCCAAATATTTTTTCAGAGGTAGATGTAGAAAAAAATTATATTCAGTTTGCAACCTTATGGAGGTCAGTATAGATGGACTAATAGAACAAGTCCCACACACAGCTAGAAGGCCAAATATTTTTTCAGAGGTAGATGCAGAAAAAAATTATATTCAGTTTGCAGCCTTATGGAGGTCAGTATAGATGGATTAATAGAACAAGTCCCACACACAGCTAGAAGCCCAATATTTTTTCAGAGGTAGATGAAGAAAAAAATATATGTAGTTTGCAACCTGATGGAGGTCAGTATAGATGGACTAGTACAACAAGTCCCACACACAGCTAGAAGCCCAATATTTTTTCAGAGCTAGATGCAGAAAAAAATTATATTCAATTTGCAACCTGATGGAGGTCAGTATAGATGGACTAATAGAATGATGCTATGCCCAAAAGATTTTACTTCACTAGGTGCAGTAAAAAAATTGGTATTCTATACACAGGTGGTATATCTTGCAACACAGATAGGCTACTCCACTGACTAACACACTCTGCAATAGGCCAAAAAGGATTAGCTTTGCTAGATTCAGCCAAATGCTGTGAAAAAAACTTGCACAGCACTGGCACAGACCTGCCTGGCAAAAACTGATAGGAACTGATGTAACCTAGTCCTGAAAAGGACTCCAATTACAATTAGTCTTTACTCCCACAATCTATCTATTTAAGAGCACAGACCTGCCTGATAAAAGTCGTAGGAAATGCTGTAACCTAGTCCTTAAAAGGACTGCAATCACAACTATTCCCTACTCCCAAGCTATCTGTAGATTTGTGCGAAAATTGGCTTGAAATTAACAAGGTATAGCGCACACAGCAACAGCGGTGCCGTCTAACACGCAGCTGCAGCAGTGAGAAAATGGTGGCGACGGGGAAAATGGCTTGGTCTTATAGGGCAAGGACATGTGACATACACTGCCAATGACACATGCCCTTGCTTGTGTGAAAAAAAGCACTTCGCTCCGTGTGTGCGCTGCTGATAGGCTGACAGATTGCACCTCCCCACTGCAAATGCGGGAAAGAGAAAAAAAAATGGAGATCTTCATTGTTCCTGCAGAGATCCATCCCCTGCCCCTCCACCCGCCCCGCTGTACACTCAAACTGCGTATTAACATTAATTTTCATCATTACTGAGAAAAAATCCAGTTATGATTTTGGTGCACGAACAGTTATCGAACATAACCTCGAACAGCCGAATTTTTCTCAAATTGTTCGTGTTCGCCGAACGGCTCGAACACCGCCCAAAACAGCTCGAATTTGAGATTGGCGAACAGTTCGAGTAGAACAACGCTCATCTCTACCCCTGAGTACTTGGGCAGCCAGGCCGCTCCAGGGATGTAGGGCAGGGAAAATGGCCTCACCGCTGCTGCAGCTGCATTGGTGGTAGTGGGCGCCTCTGTATCCGACATCTTCCTCCCCCCTAGTTAAGCGTGGCCTACCTTCCGACGATCCTCTTCTGTAGGCCGCGGCTCCGCTGCTGCTGCTCTGGACGAGGACCTTGCATCGCGTCCTGGTGACGTCAGCGTCGCTCTCTCTCTCTTCCAGGACCTTGCGCAGCGTCGATGCGTGGGGCGGAGCTTCGGGTCTCGCGCGGTTTGGACGTCCACGCCCCTCTTCTTCCCGTGCGGCGTCCTGAAGATGGCGTCCGATGGCGGGAAAACGGCTGAAGATGGCGGGAGACGGCTGGAAATGGCGGGAAACGGCTCCGGACGGCGGGAAACCTCTTTTCAGGTAAGTGCAAAGTCTTTTTCAGGCACGCAATACCCGTTTGTGGCGGGCTGGTTGCAATCCTGCCGACTACGCCAAAGCTGACTCGCCCCCTGGGTCGTGGGGCACTCGGATCCGGGCAGTAGGGGAACGATGGGAGTAGTAGTGGCAACCCGGTTCTGTGGCTCAGGGTGGTCAGGCCAGTGGTAGTCCGTTATGCGCTGATGATTATGTCCGACTACGCCACCCGTGGATTCCGGTTATTAGGAACCGCTGCTGCATGCAGACCGCTGGGGCTGATGAGGTGTGCAGCTAGGGTAGTGTGACTCCCCACGGGAAGAGTGCCGCCCCAGGGTAGTATAATGGATGGTGGGAGTGATGGTGGTGAGAGTCCCAGTACCGGTAGTGCTGGAGGCGCGAAGGAGCACACAGACAACAGGTTGCAGTCCAGGGCCTTTACTAAAACAGGTAAACTGACCCATAAACAGTCCCGGCTAGGAGGGGACCTGGATGTCTGAGAGCAATGGGGAAATTGGCCCTGGTCAGGGTGAGGGTGTAGGCCTACCGTGCTTTCTGTGCTCCTTCTGGCTATCTCCTCCTTATAGGGTAACAGCCCACGTTTCCGAGCTTTCCGTGTACTCTCGCCTGTATGGCCTGCGACGTGGGTTCCTTTCTGCTCCCGGCCTGGTACGGCTTTACTGGTCCCTTCTGTTGTGGCAGAGCCTCCAGGTTTCTTATGCCAAGGAACATACAGTCCCCTGCGGACTGGTTATCTGCTGTGGGATGTGGAATCCTCCCAGCCTCAGACACCAAAGTCTGATAAATTAAGTCCTTTATCTGCTAAGACAGACTCACTTCGCCTCTTGTCTCTGGCTTGTGGCTCTCCTCCTGCCACACTTCCTCTTAGGTGCAATACAACTTTCTGTCCCTGCTCTGCTCCGGGACAAGTCTCAGTACTGAGACAGGTCATCCAGTTCTCTCTAACCCTGCCCCGAGCACCAGCTTTTATAGGGGCAGCCTGCTCCCCCTACTGGCCTGAGACAGGAGGTACTGCATGCTAATGTTCCCCTGACTAGAGAACCTCCCCCTTGCTCTCAGACACAGCTTTATTACATTTTGTGGCATCCAGGCCAGGGTGACACAATTGCGTACGCCAGCCGCTCCCTTCACGACTCCGAGAGGAACCCAGATAATTATAGCTCTTCCAAATTAGAGTTGCTGGCTCTGGTTTTGGCAATGACCGAGAAGTTTGCAGAGTATATGTCCGGGTCCGAAATACTGGTGAGAACAGATAACAACCCGCTGGCCCACCTGGAGAATGCGAAATTGGGGGCCCTGGTGCAGCGGTGGGTGGCCCGCATGGCCAGGTACCGGTATAAGATCACCTACCGGCCTAAGGCAGAGAATACTCACGCCGACTCCCTCTCCAGAGTGACATATAAACGGCCTGATCATGACCGCGATGAAGATTTGGAGGCGGATGAGACCCCTACCTTCCGAAGTTTCGTGGGACCGCTGGCCACGGCGCAGGGACAGATCGGAGAGACGTCGGAAGAACAAGTGCTAGGGCAGCCAAGAGATGACTGGATCCGACTTCAACAGACTGACAGAGAAGTTGCTCAATTACGTCAATGGGTGGCTCTGCGGCAAGTCCCCAGTCGAGAAGAGAGGAGTACTCTGTCCCCGGGAACACTGAAAATGCTGGGACAATGGGAGAGACTGTGTTTGCGAGACGAGCTGCTGTACCGACGGGTGCAGCTACTGCGAGAGTTCGGGACCACCTGGCAAGTGGTGATCCCAGAGAAGTTGGTCGGAGTACTGGATAAGGAGGCTCATAAACGAGGGGCTCACTTCGGACCAGAGAAGACTTTTCAGTGGTTGCAGAGGCTGGTGTATCATCCCCGACTGCGAGCAACAATAGAAGACACTTGTCGAAGATGTCGGAGCTGTGAGCTGGTTAAGCCCCCAGAACAGCGGGTCCCCATACAAACCATTATATAAGAATAACCTCGGCACTCAATGGATATGCAAGTAAAAAGGTAATTTTATTATGCAGTCCACACAAAAGAGTCATAAACGTTTCGGTCACAGTTGACCTTCATCAGTATTGCTGCAAAATAAGTAGACGCAGTGAGAAAATAATAAAATAAATTGAAAACATGATAATAAATCCAAGGATTATAATGAATCCACAGCATTAAATATAAATGCAACTCAATGGGATCTGGGAAGGAGAGCGGAAAGCGGGTAGAAGAGGATGTAGTCAATAGAAGCGGAAGAAGACATACCAAATGGAAGGAAAAGGTGTACGTGGCTGGATGATCCAGATGGGAGGTTTCTAGAGCTACCTGTGCAAAAGTATATATGCAAAGGTGAGGCGCAAGGTATAGTGGAGACACAAAGTCTAAGGGAAATAGTAAAATACCTGAGTAGTGAGAAGAACTGTACTGCGCGGTATCCCCCGTTCGCATAAGGACGGTATGGACATAAGGTATCAAAACTTCCTGGAAGAGTATATATATATAAAGAGGTGAGACGCTTACTAAAGAGCAGTGTAAGGTCTGGAAGGGGCAGTACAATACCTTAGTGAAGAGGGCAGAGCTACGCGGTATCCCCCGCTAGTAGAAGGCACAGGCATGTGGTGTAGAGGGTCCCTATTTATACATGTAGTGAGGAAAAAGAATTAAAGCGCTGCAGAGCGCGCTAGAGCGGAAGCGGAAGTGACGTCACCGGATGTGACGCGTGCGGTCCAGAGGCTTGCGTTCCACCGACAGGAAGTGACCGGCCGAGAGAATCAGGAGATCTGGGCAAGCGCAGTAGTCAAGGAAACGGAGGAGGGGACTGGAGGGGAGAGCAGGAATGGAAGGCAGGGCTTTCTAGGGAGAGAAGAAACAGAGGATGAGTACATGTAAATCAAACATAGTGCGACATACACTATAAATATATTGCGATATGCAAGAGACATAATAAATGACAGAATATATCTGAGTTACTAATCACATTACAAGAAACAGGGTGGCTGAGCATGAAATCACGATGTTGAGCAGGGTACTGTGTATCCTTTAAATAAAGGCAGATAAGTCATATTCTCTGTTCAGACCTTTGGGGGTCCTGGAATCCAACTCGTGGATCCAGAATGCTTCCCTTTGTTTGAGAAGTGAGATCCGATTACCACCTCTGCGTAATGGTGGTACCTGTTCCAGGACTTGGAATTTAAGTTGTGATATATTATGTCCTAGTGTGATAAAATGGTGTGGAATCGGTAGTAGCATATTTCTACATCTGATGGTCGATTTATGTTTAGAAATACGGTCTTTTATTGATTGTGTGGTTTCTCCAATATAGATCATGCCACACGGGCATTTAATGAGATAGACCACAAATGAACTGTCGCATGTAAAATAATTTTTGATAGTGTATCTCTTGCCTGACTGAGGATGAAAAACGGAATTGCCTTTAAGTACATTATTACATTGATGGCATTGAAGGCACGGGAATGTGCCTGATTTAGGATTGCAGAGAAAGCGTTGTGTCTGGCCTGTTTTGTTGCTACCGATATCAGCATGTACCAATGCATCTTTGATATTGGGAGCTCTTTTAAAACAGGGCATAAAAGGTTGTTTAAATGACAATATGGTGGGGTGTGCTTCTTGTAGTAAGTGCCAATGTTTTTTTATGGTTTTGTGGAGAAGGTAGGCATATGGATGAAATGTATGGACAAAAGGGATGCGTTCCTTGGAGCCCGAAGCCGTGTTGTTGCTGGGATTCCCTGTTCTAATTTGGAGAGTGGAGGAGGGGTAACCCCGTTCTCTAAATTTGGATTGCATCTCTTGTAGTCGAAGATTTCTTATGTCTGGATCTGAGACAATACGTTCGACTCTTTTAAACTGGGATCTGGGGATAGATGTTTTCATAGATTTGGGATGATTACTAGTGAAATGTAGTAGACCATTACGGTCAGTCGATTTACGAAAAAGATCTGTGCTAAGGCGCCCCTCGGTGTCCTTAAGTACCAAGGTGTCTAGAAAGCTGATCTGAAATTTGTCATGTGTCATAGTGAAGCCCAAATCAGGCCAAGCACTGTTCAGGAAATTGTGAAACAGCTCAAGGGACTCCAATGGACCGGCCCAAATGCAAAAGATGTCATCAATGAATCTTTTCCATACAATGGAGTATGACTGAAATAATTGGTGTGTGTACACCATGCAATTCTCAAAGTTGGCCATGTAGCAGTTCGCATATGGGGGGGCCACATTGGAGCCCATGGCAGTGCCCTTAATCTGAAGGTAGTAGGTGTCCTGAAATAAAAAATAGTTCTTGGTGAGGACAAGCGTGAGTAACTCGATGGAGAGGTCTATAATGGAAGGATCTATCAAAGACTCGGTCATGAGAGTTTTGACTGTTTCTATGCCGGTGTCATGAGGTATAGATGTGTACAAATTTCTGACGTCAAATGTGACTAATAATGCTTCTGGGGGCACTTGTCCCAAGCTACCCAGTGTCGTGAGGAAGGCTCCTGTATCTAGTAGAAAAGCAGGACTTCTCTGTGTGAGAGGAGTCAAGATTTTCTCCAGAAAAATGGCCAAAGGAGAGAGAAGAGAGTCTGTGGAGGCTACGATCGGTCGGCCCGGTGGGTTTGTCAAACTTTTATGAATTTTGGGTAGTATGTAGAAGACCGGTGTCACTGGATGTGTCTTAATTAGGAATTCGCACATTTTAGTGTCAATAACACCGGCTCCAGCAAATCGGTCAGTAACAGTCTTGATCAATTTGCTGAATTGAAGGGTAGGGTCATGAGGTAGACGGCGATACGTGGTGGAGTCGTTAAGTTGTCGTTCGATTTCAGCGATGTATTGGGTACTATCCATCACCACTATGGCTCCCCCTTTATCAGCGGGTTTAATGATGATGTTTTTGTCCTGTCTCAGGCTATTAAGGGCCTGTTGGTCAAGAGGTGATAAATTGGATTCGTAGTGTAACCTGCCTCTGTCAGCTTTGGACCGAAGGTCCTGAAATGCACTGTCGACGAAACCTATGAATGTTTCGAGGGCATGTGAGCCCTGAGGTGGTCTATATGAGCTGCGAGTGTAGAGGCCCAGACCTTTGGAAGTAATGGCTACCCGGGGTTCTGAGGAAGGAACTGACATGTGATCAGGGGCTACAGGACAGGCTGTTTGGGCAAAATGAACCTTCAATCCAAGTGAGCGATAGAACCGTTGAAGTTCCATCTCCAGTTTGAAGGTATTGGGGCGATAAGAGGGGCAGAAGGAGAGGCCTTTCTGTAATAGGGAGGTTTGGGCACCGATCAAGGTTTTAGATGATATATTTACCACCAGGGGCGTTGTGTCTGCGAACGAGTTATCCTGGTGAAATCCATGCCTCCTCTGGTGCTGCCCGCCTCTTCTCGTCTTCTTCTGGATGGGCGTCTTTTGTACTGTCCTAAAAAACGAGAAGAGGAAACAGATTGGTCTCTTCTGTCGGTCTCCGAACCTGAAGAGGAGATATCTGTTGATGAGTGGAAAAAGCGGCGAGAGTTTCCACCCATTGTACGTTTCTCTTGCCATCGGTAGACTCTTTGTAGTTCGTAGTCCTCAGTGTCTCTCTGGAATTTTAGTCTTTTCCGGGTCTCGGTTTCCTGTCGGTGTAGATCAATGTTAGTTTTTATCTTAGCTTGTAAAGTAGACCACTCATCAGCATTGATTGTAGATGAGAGTTGTCTCTCGGTGTTCTTGATCTGATCTCTCGTGGAAGAAATCGCCTTATTTAAAAAGTCTACAGTTAATGTCATGAGATCAAGTGAACATTTGTTAAGAATCTGTTCAAAACGGTTGCAGTAGTCCGGTAGATCAGAGAAAAGGGTGGGTCTTAAAGGTACTCTGAGACCTCTGGGTATACGTTGAACCCTAAGATATTCTGTAAGGGTGGCACAGTGAAGTTCAAGATTGGTGAGGTGTCTCTGTTCCTTTTCAAGATCACGACCTCTGGTTTCCTTAGGGGGGACCCTCAAAAAATCACAAGATATATTAGCTTGTGCAAGTATGGAAGAGGCTTCTTCCGCGTTGTAAGAAAAAGTATTGGATGTCATATCCCGACAGCGTGCAGGTGGACCGGTAAATCAGATAAATGAAAAAATCACCGCACAGCTGCTGAAGAGTGGTGCTCGAGTAGGGGCCGAACCCGTAATATATAAGAATAACCTCGGCACTCAATGGATGTGCAAGTAAAAAGGTAATTTTATTATGCAGTCCACACAAAAGAGTCATAAACGTTTCGGTCACAGTTGACCTTCATCATTGTGACTTCTGCCCCCTTGGAGGTGTTGATGATCGACTATTTGACTGTTGGACCTGCGCATCTCGGGTATGAACATTGCCTGGTAATGACAGACCACTTCACAAAGTTTGCGGTAGTGACCCCGACCAGAGACCAGACCGCCGAGTCAGCTGCGCAGGCCATCTGCCGAGACTTCATTCGGGTGTACGGCTGCCCAAATAGGATCCATTCCGATCAAGGCGCCTGCTTCCAAGGCCGGGTGATGGAAGCGCTGCACCGATTGTACAAGATTGAGAAGTCACGGACTACACCTTACCCTCCTCAAGGAAATGGGGCCTGTGAAAGCTTTAATCGGACACTGATCCAAATACTCCGCACGTTGGAGGAAGATCGGAAGGTACGATGGCCTGAGTTTGTGGCCGAGCTGGTGTGGGTCTACAACAACCGAGTGAATAGTACGACGGGGTTCACTTCTTATACCTTGCTGTTCGGGCGAAAGGGGCGAGAGATTACCGAGTTAGAGCTGGACCCCGAGGAGGACTACTCATGGACGGGGATGTCTTCCTGGGTCCGGGAACATCGGCATCGACTGTAGACCCTCCGACGGTTGGTACAACAAAAGTTTCAGGAGCTCAAACATCATGAGACATTGCCTCTTCGAGGGACAGCTCTGAGGCCCGGGGAGCGGGTGTTGGTTCGGGACAGGCGGCCCCGGGGCAAATTGAGTATGCGGTGGGAACGGACCCCGCACCGAGTGAAGCGCAGGATTGGCGCTGAAGGACCTGTGTATGAAGTTCAACCCGAGGGGGCTGAAGGAGCCCCTACCAGAGTGGTTCATCGTAGTATGCTGCGACCCTGTCTGTCTAAAGATGACGAGGATGGAGAAGAATCACCTGCTTCTAGAGAGGGTCCTGTCACAGTTGCCCCAAGCCACGATGTGGACGAAGAAGAATTGTTGATTCTACCTCCAAGCCCTAGCACTCGATTACCTGCAGTCCCCAGTGCAGGCAGCGAGGGAACAACATCGGTTGAAGCCACCGGGCAGGCGGAGATTGGGAATCTGAGTGACCCTGCACCCCCCATCGGTCAAACTGAGTTACGGTCAGAACAGACAACAGCAGAAGTGCCTCCTCACCGTTACAAACAAGATCAATTCATATGGCACCGTATCGTCCAGGAAGTCCAAGAATGTGAACGTTTGGTGAAGGAACTCTCGCCCGTGGAATGGCGAATTAAAGGAGAGCGGGGGTGTAAGGGGGAAGACCGGGGTGAAAGTACTTTCAGAAGAAGGGATGCGGAACTGCCGGGGCCGTACCTCTGGTTGCAGGGGGAAGACAGACTGCGAGCACAGGAGTCAGGTGACTGGGAAGCTGGGGGCGTGTCCAGAGTGAGAGCTGGGAGGTCAGGTGATCGGGAAACTGGTGGCGTGGCTAGAGAGAGGGAGAGACGAGGACTTTTGCGCGGGAAAGCCGCAAGAGTTCTGCTCAGGAGAGCAGTGTGAGAGGGTCCAGGCTCCTGGCTCCAGTACTGGGAGCAAGATCCGAGTGCAGTGGACCGGAGGAGTCAAGCCGACTAGAGGGAGAAAAGACGCAGCGTCCGTGGAGCCAAACACGTGAGGTCCACTGTTATGGACTAGGGGCTCAGCGGGTAAAACCAGAGACCGCCCGCTGCCGCCAGAAGATGGAGCATTGTTTGGGTGGGGAAACCTGAAGAAAGCGTCACCAGCATCAGCTGGCAACTGCCTTGTGGAGGATAAAAGTCAGCTAAGTGTAAAAACTGTCGTTTACAACTGGTTTGACTCTGCTACATCTAGTTAAACTGTGAACTGTCAGTTATAGACTTCTACCTGCTATTTCCCTTGTTTTTTCCCATATTTTCCCCTGTTACTCCCTGCGTGGAGATTTACCCTGTTATTATAAACCTCTCCTGTTTATTAACCCTGTATTGGCTGCTCTGTGTTTCTGTGTCACTGCATCTAAAGTACCCGTGTTACACATGTGCTGCAGCTTCTCTCAGGCACACAGGGGTTTTGACCCTCAGGCACAGACACGTAGGTTGTTTCACTTGCTGACCAGACACACTTGACAAGAGTCCTCATAAACGGTAGAACAGTAGCATTTAATAAGAAGCCGCACAGCCAGTGCAAGTTAAGTCTTATGAGCAACAGGCTTCAGTGACAAACAGTACAGTTTCCTTTCCAGCACAGCAGTTCACAGTATTCCCAGTAGTACAGGACCGCACAGTTCTAATGCAAAGGCACATTAATGAACACAGCATTCTTTACAGCACAGTGAGATGGAGGAGGGGGAGAGGGTTTGCTGAGGGAGATGATCCCTGTGACACCATTTCTCCCAGTCCTTATCTTTCTGCCTGACAATACTCTGCACTGCTAGTTCAGGAACTCTACCTGACCTGTGCTTAGCTTCCTGACTTGAATCCTTTTCACTTGCAGGGGCGCTTCTGTGAGATACAGACCACACACACACCACCTTTCTCTTCGGCTCCAGGGACAGTAAACAACTTCCCCACAACCCCACTGGGGTTCTGCTAAAACCCTCCCTGTCTCCTGTTAGTTGCTGGATGCTTTTAAAACACTAGCACTACTTATGCATGTCACAAGTGACTCTCCTGATCTACAGTTACCCCCAGATCCTTCTCTACAAGTGACTCTCCTGCTCTACAGGTACCCCCAGATCCTTCTCTACAAGTGACTCTCCTGATCTACAGGTACACCCAGATCCTTCTCTACAAGTGACTCTCCTGATCTACATACAGTATATCCCCAATTCCTCTCTACAAGTGACTCTCCTGATCTACAGGTACTCCAAGATCATTCTCTACAAGTGACTCTCCTGATCTACAGGTACCCCCAGATCCTTCTCTACAAGCGACTCTCCTGATCTACGGGTACACCCAGATCCTTCTCTACAAGTGACTCTCCTGATCTACAGGTACACCCAGATCCTTCTCTACAAGTGACTCTCTTGATCTACAGGTACACCCAGATCCTTCTCAACAAGTGACTCTTGTATCTATAGGTACCCCCAGATCCTTCTCTACAAGTGACTCTCCAGATCCACAGGTACCCCCAGATCCTTCTCTACAAGTGACTCTCCTGATCTACAGGTACCCCCAGATCCTTCTCTACAAGTGACTCTCCTGATCTACAGGTACACCCAGATTCTTCTCTACAAGTGACTCTCCTGATCCACAAGTACCCCCAGATCCTTCTCTACAAGTGACTCTCATGATCTACAGGTAGTCCCAGATCCTTCTCTACAACAGACTCTCTTAGTTTTACTCAACCTAGAACATATGATGCAAACTTATTATTAGAGCCCCCTTACATAACTTTACATTTCTCTACATTGAACCTCATCTGCCAAGTAAATTCCCAAACGCTCAGGTTGTTCATGTCAACTTGTAACCTATGAACATCCTACATAGACTACATATATAATTTATACTAACTTATTTTCACTTTTGAGGTTTTTAATGATTTTTTTAATATTCGACCAGCCTTAGCATTGACTGGCCGGATGAGTATTATGAAGTTTATGATTAAGTCACACCTAGTCATACCTTGGCCACAATACACAAAATGTACAATAAAACCCTAAATAACCATTTACTTTGTCAGATTGGATCACCAAAAAAACCCTATAAAAATCCAAAATGTATAATCTGTGGAAAACATAAAAAAATGGAAAGAGCAAAGATAAAAAACATATGGATGTCTTTAATACGTCCCTGTAACATGGTGATTAGAGTTGCTTTCTTGCATAGGACTGATTCAATCCTGACTACTATTTGCATAGTATCTATATGTTTTCCTTGGCACATCGGCACTAGTAAGACAAGACTAAGTCAATCCAATGATCCGAAACGCTAAACCTAAATTTAATTGAACTCTGTTGTTAGTGTTAGCTGGTGTCATAATCTATTCTACCGAAGGAGAGAACGTTATAAGCCCAAAATAAACTGCTATAAAATAATAATTTCATAACAGCATGAAAAAAGTATATAAATGATATAATATAGAACATGTGAACAAATTTCTCCTAAAATGTATATAATATATAGAAGCAAAGAAAACTATATGCATTGGGTACAGTATCTGCAGGACTGAAGAATTATTTAGATGTTCTACATCTGAAACTTCGTAGCACAAACCTCTGGAAATTTTGGTATGACGATTCAATAAACCTCTGAAATTGTCCCTGGGTAACCTCACCTATTATCACCAGCACTGCCAGTACACCCACTCTCATAGGCCCTGCCGCTAAATCCGTGATCACCAGCACTACCGCGACCTTCCTGATCAATAAGGCTTCATCCCTGATCACCAGCATTACTGCGAAATCCCTGATCACCAGCTCTCTCTTATCCGGTCCCCAGGCAGGTCTATCCTGCGTTGCTTTTTTCAGTTCACCAATGGTCATTCCCATGTCGCTCTTAATGGTGTCGATCCAGCAGGTTCTTTGCCGTCCTCTTCTTCTGCCACTGACCGATCCAATCATCACTTCTTTCTTCAATGACTAAATCCGTATAACGTGGCCAAAATAAGCTAAATTTTGTTTGCTTATCTTAGATTCCAGTTACAGTTTTGGCTGGACTTGGTCCAAGACATCTCCATTAGTTATTCTCACTGTCCATGGAATCTGAAGAAGTCTCCTCCAGGACCAAAGTTCAATCACCAGCACTGCCACTAAATCTCTGATCATCAGTAGTGCCACTAAATCCCTGATCACCAGCTCTGTCGCTAAATCCCTAATCAACAGCGCTGCCGCTAAATCCATGGTCACCAGCGCTGCCGCTAAATCCCTGATAACCAGCGCTGCCGCTAAATCTCTGATCACCAACGCTGCCGCTAAATCCCTGATCACCAGCACTGCCGCTAAATCCCTGATCACCAACACTGCCGATAAATCCCTGATCACCAGCGCTGCCGCTAAATCTCTGATCACCAGCGCTGCCGCTAAATCCCTGATCACCAGCGCTGCCGCTAAATCTCTGATCACCAACGCTGCCGCTATATTCATAATCACCGGCAGTGCCGCTAAATCCCTGATTACCAGCACTGCCGCTAAATCTCTGATCACCAGCGCTGCCGCTAAATCTCTGATCACCAACGCTGCCGCTAAATCCCTGATCACCAGCACTGCCGCTAAATCCCTGATCACCAACACTGCCGATAAATCCCTGATTACAGCTCTGCTGCTAATTCCTCGATCACCAACTCTACTGCTATATCCCTGATCACCAACAGTGCCGCTAAATCCCTGATCACAGAACTGCCACTAAATCCTCGATCACCAACTTTACTGCTGCTAATCCCTGATCACCAGCACTACCGCTAAATCCCTGATCACCAGCTGTCGCTAAATCCCTGATCACCAGCCCTGCCGCTAAATTCCTGATCACCAGGGGCTGTGGGGTACTCGGTAGCTGGGCCGGTCTGTTCTATTGGGGTAGTCACGGTGGCGTGACCCGGTCTGTGGCCCAGGGCGGTCAAGAAATAAAGAAAAGTGGGGAAATAAAGTTTTGGGAAATAAAGATTCGTGACGCCACCTGTGGTATGCGGCTATAGGTGGCTGCCACTGCTGTTCAGATCCACTGGGGCTGTTGGTGACGCAGCAGAGATGGTTCATCTCTTCTACTGCTAAATCCCTGATCACCAGCGCTGCCGCTAAGTCCCTGATGACCAGCTGTCGCTAAATCCCTAATCAACGGCTCTACTGCTATATCCCTGATCACAAGCGCTGCCGCAAAATCCCTGATCACAGCACTGACACTAAATCCCTGATCACCAGAGCAGACTATTCACCATCTATGATCAGTATGGCCTGGATGGGACCCATTCTGACAGGCGTTGTATTTGGTGGCTATAGACTTTGGAATGAAAACATTCAGGAAGAATGGAGAAGAACGGTAAATAATAAGGTCCTGGTTTTGGGGACACATTTTGGCAGCTGAATGAATACAAACCACAAGTAAAATATTAGTATGAGAATAGACCCTTCTCTTCCTGTCCGCTGATGAGTGGACGCAGCTGAAAATGATTTTCCCAATAAAAATGATGATTATTATTGAAGAAAAAAAATAAACATCTGTGCTGGACAATGGATCTGCCAAATAACCCGACCCTCGCCTCACTATGTAACCAAGTAAGAATGTTCCTCCCGTCACTGACAGGGCTCCTGCTGAACAGACACTTCCTAAGAATGACATCTCCGCCGCCGCAGCTTCGAAGCAAATCTGCGCCAAACTACATCATAGTCCGTACAGAACAGATTGTGGAGCCGCATGAGAAGATGGATTATATTTTGGGTAAATATCTATTTTTTAGAGAAAATAGTTTGAGGCACCCAGATACAATGACTGGGGATGGTGCGGGTGTCCATCTTTGGAGGTTGGGTCTTCCTTGAGTCAGACAAGAAATCACTTGTCATTTCTAAAGCCATAGTTGATCAGGATATGAGTGGTCCACGGCCATGGTGAAATTTTCAGGGTTATGTGGGATTTAGCATTGAGGCCATCATTCACCTTGCCTTCTTTTGAAGAGGGCAACTGCCAAAAAGGAGATTCAGGCCACTTTCACGACCTCCCAGTACCTTGGGCATGAAGGTTTTGGATACAAAGGGTCTCAGACCTAGAAAAGCCTCGATCAATCAGTATTTTCTTGTAACACGTGTCACATGTCCGTCGCTTTCCCAGCTTCTGGGTGATGGGTGAAATTGTATTCATGATATGGTTCATAGAGGGGCTTTTCTGGAGGTCTGGGACTTGTTTTCGTCCTGGATCTTCGGTACTAGCCATGCCATTGCTGTTTTCTTTTTCTTCTTTTGAAATTTTGCACCCAGGGCAACTGTGTCGGTGCATCCCACCATATAATACTGGCTTGTTTGGTCAGAGCCATGACCCCTTCCATCTCTTATTGTCCTTCTTGCGGAAAGAGTCTTCGCAAGCTCTTTTGCCCAAGAGAGTGGAGCTATGCCAACCTTGTAGATCACTGGACCAAGGAGTTCTTCCTGGTGCAGATCTTCAGCTGTTGAGATCCATGAAGCAGTAGCACTAGTAAGGGCTCATACACATGACCGTATTTTTGGTCCGGGTTCGATCCGGCAAAACATTGGATCACACTCAGATCAATGTTCTTCGATAGAACCGTGCACGAAAGATTTTTTTTCCTCGAGAGAGTGTGTCCGAGATAAAAATCACAGCACGCCTAAGTTGCATCAGAGATTTGGATTGCACTCGGCCATGCAAGTCATAGAGTCCATAGAAAAAAATGGACTGCACTTGGATGACATCTGAGTGCAGTCCGATTTCGACAGACTGACATAACGGAGAAAATTTCTTTTCCATCTTCTCATCCGAGAAAATTGGATCATACTATGATCAAACTCTGATCAGAGTGTCATTGAAATATTCGGCCCGATTCTCTCAGATGAGAGAAAGTATAGCCATGTGACCCTGACAGTTATACACAGAACCATCTAGCCACAGACTGGGAGGTAGCTGTTGACTGGGGGTCTTCTCGTTCTCAAGAGAATCCAGTGGAGTAAAGGTGAAACTAATCAACGATGTCCAAAGGCCAAGTGCAGGGGATCCCCAAAGTGGACTGAGAAGAACAGATGCTGCACTTGATCTTAGCTAAAAAGGTGGAGGAGCGATCCGTGATCCCCAGAATTTTATATATATATATATATATATATATATATATATATATATATACACATACAGTACAGACCAAAAGTTTGGACACACTTTCTCATTTTAAGATTTTTCTGTATTTTCATGACTATGAAAATTGTACATTCACACTGAAGGCATCAAAACTATGAATTAACACATGTGGAATTATATACTTAACAAAAAAGTGTGAAACAACTGAAAATATGTCTTATATTCTAGGTTCTTCAAAGTAGCCACCTTTTGCTTTGATGACTGCTTTGCACACTCTTGGCATTCTCTTGATGAGCTTCAAGAGGTAGTCACCGGAAATGGTTTTCACTTCACAGGTGTGCCCTGTCAGGTTTAATAAGTGGGATTTCTTGCCTTATAAATGGGGTTGGGACCATCAGTTGTGTTGTGCAGAAGTCAGGTGGATACACAGCTGATAGTCCTACTGAATAGACTGTTAGAATTTGTATTATGGCAAGAAAAAAGCAGCTAAGTAAAGAAAAACGAGTGGCCATCATTACTTTAAGAAATGAAGGTCAGTCAGTGTGAAAAATTTGGAAAACTTTGAAAGTGTCCCCAAGTGCAGTTGCAAAAAACATCAAGCGCTACAAAGAAACTGGCTCACGTGAGGACCGCCCCAGGAAAGGAAGACCAAGAGTCACCTCTGCTTCTGAGGATAAGTTTATCCGAGTCACCAGCCTCAGAAATCACAGGTTAACAGCAGCTCAGATTAGAGACCAGGTCAATGCCACACAGAGTTCTAGCAGCAGACAAATCTCTTCAACACCTGTTAAGAGGAGACTTTGTGCAGCAGGCCTTCATGGTAAAATAGCTGCTAGGAAACCACTGCTAAGGACAGACAACAAGCAGAAGAGACAAGTTTGGGCTAAAGAACACAAGGAATGGACATTAGACCAGTGGAAATCTGTGCTTTGGTCTGATGAGTCCAAATTTGAGATCTTTGGTTCCAACCACCGTGTCTTTGTGCGACGCAGAAAAGGTGAACGGATGGACTCTACATGCCTGGTTCCCACCGTGAAGCATGGAGGAGGAGGTGTGATGGTGGGGGGGTGCTTTGCTGGTGACACTGTTGGGGATTTATTCAAAATTGAAGGCATACTGAACCAGCATGGCTACCACAGCATCTTGCAGCTGTGGTAGATTTTTCAACAGGATAATGACCCCAAACACACCTCCAGGCTGTGTAAGGGCTATTTGACCAAGAAGGAGAGTGATGGGGTGCTACGCCAGATGACCTGGCCTCCACAGTCACCAGACCTGAACCCAATCGAGATGGTTTGGAGTGAGCTGGACCGCAGTGTGAAGGCAAAAGGGCCAACAAGTGCTAAGCATCTCTGGGAACTCCTTCAAGATTGTTGGAAGACCATTTCCGGTGACTACCTCTTGAAGCTCATCAAGAGAATGCCAAGAGTGTGCAAAGCAGTCATCAAAGCAAAAGGTGGCTACTTTGAAGAACCTAGAATATAAGACATATTTTCAGTTGTTTCACACTTTTTTTGTTAAGTATATAATTCCACATGTGTTAATTCATAGTTTTGATGCCTTCAGTGTGAATGTACAATTTTCATAGTCAAGAAAATACAAAAAAATCTTTAAATGAGGTGTGTCCAAACTTTTGGTCTGTACTGTACATATACAGTCATGGCCAAAAGTATTGAGAATGACACCAAAATTATATTTTCACATGATCTGCTGGCCTCTGGTTTTTATTAGTGTTTGTCTGATGTTTATATCACATACAGAAATATAATTGCAATCATATTATGAGTACCAATAGGTTATATTGACAGTTAGAATGAGTTAATGCAGCAAGTCAATATTTGCAGTGTTGCCCCTTCTTCTTCATGACCTCTGTAATTCTCCCTGGCATGCTCTCAATCAACTTTTGGACCAAATCCTGACTGGTAGCAGTCCATTCTTGCATAATCAATGATTGCATTTTGCCAAAATTTGTTGGTTTTTGTTTGTCCACCCGTCTCTTGATGATTGACCACAAGTTCTCAATGGGATTAAGATCTGGGGAGTTTCCAGGCCATGGACCCAAAATCTCTATGTTTTGTTCCATGAGCCATTTAGTTATCACCTTTGCTTTATGGCAAGGTGCTCCATCATGCTGGAAAAGGCATTGTTGGGCGCCAAACTGCTCTTGGACGGTTGGAAGAAGTTGCTCTTGGAGGACATTCTGGTACCATTCTTTATTCATGGCTGTGTTTTTAGGCAAGACTGTGAGTGAGCCGATTCCCTTGGCTGAGAAGCAACCCCACACATGAATGGTTTCAGGATGCTTTACAGTTGGCATGAGACAAGACTGGTGGTAGCGCTCACCTCTTCTTCTCCGAATAAGCTGTTTTCCAGATGTCCCAAACAATCGAAAAGGGGATTCATCAGAGAAAATGACTTTGCCCCAGTCCTCAGCAGTCCACTCCCTGTACCTTTTGCAGAATATCAGTCGGTCCCTCATGTTTTTTCTGGAGAGAAGTGGCTTCTTTGCTGCCCTCCTTGAAACCAGCCCTTGCTCAAAGAGTCTCCGCCTCACAGTGCGTGCAGAAGCACTCACACCAGCCTGCTGCCATTCCTGAGCAAGCTCAGCACTGCTGGTAGTCCGATCCCGCAGCTGAAACAGTTTTAAGATACGGTCCTGGCGCTTGCTGGTCTTTCTTGGGCGCCCTGGAGCCTTTTTGACAACAATGGAAGCTCTCTCCTTGAAGTTCTTGATGATGCGATAGATTGTTGACTAAGGTGCAATCTTTGTAGCTGCGATACTCTTCCCTGTTAGGCCATTTTTGTGCAGTGCAATGATGGCTGCACGTGTTTCTTTAGAGATAACCATGGTTAACTGAAGAGAAACAATGATACCAAGAACCAGCCTCCTTTTAAAGTGTCCAGTGATGTCATTCTTACTTAATCATGACTGATTGATCGCCAGCCCTGTCCTCATCAACACCCACACCTGTGTTAATGGATCAATCACTAAAATGATGTTAGCTGCTCCTTTTAAGGCAGGACTGCAATGATGTTGAAATGTGTTTTGGGGGTTAAAGTTCATTTTCTGGGCAAATATTGACTTTGCAAGTACAGTAATTACTGTTAAGCTGATCACTCTTTGACATTCAGGAGTATATGCAAATTGCCATTACAAAAAATGAAGCAGTAAACTTTGGAAAAATTACTATTTGTCTCATTCTCAATACTTTTGGCCATGACTGTACAGAAACTTAGGTCCATCAAGCTTTGGATGTACCAGAAATGTTCCCATTGAGCGACAGCAAGCAGAGTTCTTGTAAATCATGAGGGAATTGAAACAAAGTTTATTAGAAAGTTGAGGAAAATTTCCTCCGGCTTCGATTAAAGAGGAATTCTGTTCCAGAAAATACAAGTCACTCATTTTATACTTTGTGGATCATATTCTCATGGTTTTCACGTGAAGGACACACGCTCTAATAGCTGTACAGTATGTCCAACACATGAACAGGTCACATTTTTTATCCTGGGAGTAAACAATGAAGGTTCTTCTTGCACGACATCAAGCTGAGATCTTAAAAAAAACGCAAAAAATGTAAATTAGATATGTAAGAAATAAAAAAAAAATTTCTTATTTTCCAAGAAATATTGTTCCGGGGCAATGCTGGCGTGTGTCACAGCCGCCGCAGCGTTAGTCCAGCAGTGATACATGTAGGATTGAGCAATCCCGGTCCCTGTAATGGGAAGGAATGAAGCGCGTCCTATTCTGGGGAAATGAGAGCTCTTTAAGAAAGAAAAACAGTCAGAGGAAAGATGTGGGTATATCAGGATACAAATGGGCGGCTGGGGACCGGCATTCCTCACGTATGATGTGATGTGAGGGGCAGATACCAGAGAGAACACCTGCAAGGCTTCAGTTACGAGGACGGAGCACCGGCGTCCCAGCTCTGGCATGTTGGGAAGTGTTCATGGTGTATATCAAGCCGCCGCGGGAGCAGATATGGAATATATCAAGCCGGGGAGGAACTCCTCCTGACCCCCAAGACAGGTGCCCAACAGAGGCCTGAGAAGTGGGAAATTAAGGTTTTACGTAACTTGGACTATGTGCCATGAAGCGTCACCCATCACCGCCAAGGATGACTATACAATGATGATGACGAGTATATGGCGCACACCGCCAAAGGGGAAGATCACGCAGCAGCTATAAAGGGGCCAAGGAGAAGCCATCATGGGCCTAACCTGGAACTCATCTACCATGTGCTCTTTATAATGCTGGTGTCTCCTTATGTTCCCCTCTAGAATTAGGATCTAGGTGCAACTACAACCTCTGCACCCCCATATAGCTACACAACCTTAGCTCTTTCAGTGCTGCGGCAAAATCTGTAACAAAATCAGAGGTATTGCTAATAGTCTCCAAAAATTAGCAACGACACATACATTTTGTGCCATAGTAACACCCTCCACTCCCTCCAAAAAAATCCTAATCTTTGTACATAGGATAGTACCCAATTTCATGCGTCTCAATGAAATAGTGTTCCCTCCATGCCCCCACAAAGTAGTATTGCTCCCTTATTTCACCCACATAGTAATAGTACCACTTTTATGTTCCCATATAATAATAGTGCCCTCCTTATTTTGCTAACATATTAGTGCCTCCTTATGCTTCTCACAAAATAATACTGCCCTTTATTACAGCCATTTAATAATAGTACCCCTTATTATTTCCACAAAATAATAGGGCCTCTTATATCTACCGCAAAGTAATAATGCCATGTTATGTCTTCAAAGTAATATTAGTACCCCCTTTCTTCCCCCACCAAATAGTTCCCCCTTATTTCCCCTACACAATAATAGTGCCCTCTTATGTTCCCCAAATAATAGTACCCCTTTATGCCCCTACACAATTATAGTGCTCCCCACATAATATTGTCATTATATGTCCCCACATAATAAGGGTGCTCCTTAATTACCACACATAATTAGTGTCCCTTATCTTCCCACAATATAGTAGTAGCAGCTTATATCCTCCACAAAATAGTACTCGTCTTTGTCTCCTGCGTAATAATACTACTTTAATCCCCACAAAATTATAGTGCCCCCTTATTTACCCCACATAATTAGTGCCCCCTTATGTCCCCCACATAATAGTAGTGCCTTATATCCTTCACATAATAATACTCCCTAATGTCCCCGCATAATACTCCTATATGTTCCCACACAATTATATTCCCCCTCACAAAATAAGTGTCATCTTATGTTCCCACATAATAATAGTGCCCCTTCTTTTCCCCACATAATTAGCGCTCCCTTGTGTCACTCATATGTTGGTGCTTTGTATCCTCTACATAATAGTACCCCTTTATGCCCCCACACAATTATCACAATTATACTGCACTCCACATAATAGTGTCATCTTACGTCCCCACATAATAGTTGTCATGAGTGTGTCAGAAGTGACAGAAAGTCGCCCTGCAGTTGGTTGCAGGAGATCTTTACGTTTGGCATTACAGACATCTACTTAGAGGCTGCCTCTAGGACCCAGAGGCTACCTTCCTCTGGCTAATTAACTCCCTGATTTGGGTATATAAATACTGTGTATCAAAGGGAGGTCCCGGCGATATTCATTACTACTTGTGAAGGCTTTAGGAAGAGCAGTCCTTCTTCCTCTCTGGAGATTGAGGACATGTGCGCATTTGTCTTGAGTCGTCCAAAGCTAAGCAATTTCCCCCTGTTTATGTACCCTTGTTGTCTATAGTGTTTAGTGGAGATCGACTAGTGCTCATCTCCTCCTTTCCCTAGCCTTAGCCATACGCCAGGGAAAGACAGGGCGAGGCACACGTGCGGAGATTGGTGAAGAGTCAATATAGGGACATTAGGGGAGACAGGCTGACGCTAGATCAACCTAGGAGGTCTCCACCTCCCCCTTTTTATAGAGTCTGGGCTCCCTTTCCCTCTTCCCTTAGTGCAACACAAAGTCTTTCCCATACCTTGCGTGACATTAGTGCCCCTTATTTATCCCATATAATTAGTGCCCCCTTATGTCCCCCAGATAATAGTAGCAGCCCTTATATCCTTCCCATTATAGTACTCCCTTTTGTCCCCCGCATAATACCCCTTTATGCCCCCACGCAATTATAGCACATACCCACATAATAGTGTCAACTTACGTCCCCACATATTAGTGCCCCTTTGTGTCCCTCACATATTGGCACTTTATATCCTCCACATAAAAGTACCCTTTTATGTCCCCACACGTAATAATAGTGCCTCCCACATAATAATTATTCTTATTTACCAAACGTAATAATAGTGCCATCCTATTTCACTCACATTTTAACAGCCCCCTTTTTTCCCCCTCAAATAGTGCACTTCTTACTTCCACCCACTCAATAGTGTCATCTTATGTCCCCACATAATAATAGTACCTCTTTATGTCCCCACACAATTATAGTGCCTGCCACATAATTATAGTGTCATCTTATGTTCCAACACAATAATAGTGCCCCTTAGTTACATCACATAATTAGTGCATCATAATTCCCCACCACCCCCCACAGAATAATAGTGCCCACATTTGCCAAAAAAAATATATATATTTTTTTTTAAAAAAGGACGCTTCTTTCGAAAATCACATCCATTGGACTCGGCTTAGTGAGTACGATGAGATCACTTGTGATGACTTATGCTCAGCTCAGTGGCTTCTGGACTGGAGTCCTATAGTGCCGTGGGCCTACTAGAGTGATGGGACTGATGGCTCCATGCTCTCCCATAGTAGCCAACAATATCCACGTGCAGAGAATCCAGCTCCTGCACTGGTTATCTGGAATCCAGGGCACTGGACCATAAATGTAGGGCTTGCACCATGAATCCCCGGCAAAACTAACGCCCCTGCCAAGCGGTCAGACATTTATGGCATGTCACAAATATCGGAAATAGGAACGCCGCTTTGTCCGATTATTAGTAGTAGTAGAATCACTTGTAAAAACCCAAAAATAAACAGTGTAACAAGGTTTGGGGAATAATGTGAGACATTCTTAAAGGGCTTTTATGAGATTATAAAAACAGCGCCACTCTTGTGTATAGGTCATGTCTGGTATTGCAGCCTTTTCCCACAAATTTGAACTGTTGCAGTATACAGCTGAGCTCTTTCATGTTCAGCTCAGTAGCAGTCTGGAACAATGAAGACACATAATTCTGCATAGGAGCTGGAAACCCAAAACGGTAAGGCAATTTTAACCCAGGAGTAGGATGTAGTTTTCTTTTTAGTCTTTTTTTTTTTTTATTATTATTATTATTTCAGATGCGTAAGGGATAGATTTAACTTTATTGTTTTACAGTTTTTCCATATTGATAAAAGCTTAAGTAAATGGAGTATGAAAGTTATGGCAGTACTGTGCCTTTAAGAGCGCCCCTTCTGCAGCACAGGAGAAGTCGGCTTGTAGATGTGTTACAGAATGTCATGCTTAATTTCCCCTCTTGTTGTGGTCCCCGCAGCCAGGGGCAAGCTTTACTTCCCACTATTCCCACAGTCTATTTTTTTTCCTTCTGCCTTTTTCTTAAAGGTCAAAACGTGGAAAATGAATTAGTGCATTTCCCAGGTTTTTGCCAAGAACGTTCATTTTTCATAGGAGTCCTACATTTCCCTCCCCACCCCAAAAAATGTACGTAATTCAGTCATGTTAATTCACCCATGTTACTCAAAGCCGGGGACGGAGTCTGGGCAATGTCATGTTTAAGCTTTGCCAAAAAAAATTAGCATCCAGGGATAGCCTTGCTAGGGTTAATTTCTCAACATTGTATTGTAAGGTCTACTGTTAGCATGTATTCACACTGATTTCTGTTTTTAACAGAAACTCTCAGTCTTCTCACATACTCAAAACTTGGTTCTGAGGATGTATTGATGTACTAACGGTTGTTCTGGTGCTGTATTTATGTAATTACTACTTTCATTTTTTTTGCGGCCCTTGGAATTGGTTCAGTATGCCAATTTGTCCCTTGGACCAAAAAAAATGTTGTGTACCCCTGGTGTAGAGGATCAAAATCAGAAAAAAAAATATTAAATCTCCACCTTGACTTTGTCCTAAATACCTTTTTGCAATCTCAAAACATGGCATCTCGCTACCGGAACCTGCAAGTATTCAGTTTCCCTATAGCACCTCCACAGGAGGAATGAAGAATTGTACAGTTCTCATTGAAATTGATGTATCTGGTCCTCCAGAGGAAGAAATGCCCTGGTCGATGAAGATTGTGATTAAGGGACTCTTTTGGCCTAATGGGATATTACAAAAGGGTTTCATGACCCCGTAACGCCTTACGTATTTATGCAGTTGATCGAAATATTATATTCTCTGAATCCTAATTAATTCATTTCCCTTCACAGCTACCTGAAATGTGTCCTGTTGACACCACTAGGGGGAGATTTGTATGCAGTTCCTACTCATGAGTTGAGTATAGCATTATACAGCCCTCTAGTGGTGACAGAAAGTAGTGCAAATGTGCAGGAACGCTCTGTAAAAAAATAGGATCGGGTATTGCAGCATCATCCCACAAGTCAGGAATAGACCCGAAAGGCAAAACTATTAATGAAATGTAAATAGGGGGAAAGGCATCACTGGCAAAGGTACTATTCAAGAACCTAGCAGTAGTATCTATACATCGTACCTGCACCGATACATTGTACCAAATTATGCTGATGTATTTTGCTTCTGCCATTGAACAAGAATTTACTAATACACTGACAGCAAGCAGGGATCTTGGGGAAAAAAAGTGATTAAAGATTTATTCCCAAAATAATTTGCCCCCTTTCCACTTGCAGATTACTGGGGGTCTCACTGTTTGGACACCAAACTATCTTATATGTGTCATGTTAATTCATGGGAAGGACCAGGGTACGATGACGGGAAAAGGTGGGAAGCCCAGCAACTAGGGAAAGGGACTGGAGACCCCTAGGCAGATCTAACAACATCCTGGCTCCCCTATCGTCCCTAAATAGGTTCCGCACCTATCGCCGAGCAGGATACTTTAGCCCTGGCTGACCCTAGAGCTAGGCCCTAGCTAGAGAGGGGGAGGGGTGAGCACTAGTCAGCCCCACTGCAACTAAAGACAAACAAGGGAAACAGACAAGGGGATACACTTAGCTTTGAGAAGACACCAGAGCGATCACGACTACAATCCACAAAGGAACTCCAAGGAGAATCTAGCCGACTGCTAGAACTCCAGACCCGAACAGAGGAATTTACTCCTATCACCAGCAACTCTCTGGAGAAACTGAGGGTATTTAAAGATCTAGCAAAGGTGTGTTAATTAGCAGCAGAAGGTGGCAATCACTGCTGGATCCTAGAAAGTGAGGGATGATGAAAGGATCAAGAAGGTGTCTGAAAGGCCAAGTGCAGAGACCTTCTACAGCCGGATCCAGAATTACTCTGTCAAACCTGATACACCCGTGATAATATGGGGGATTCGGCAGAACCCCATCCTGAATGCAGCGGGAGTGCGCATGTCAACCTCTACTCCATTGAATGTCTATGGGGATAGTGGCAATAGCAAAGCCAGACTTGGGATTTTCCAGCAGTACCATAGACAATGGCAGGAGCGGATGTCAAGAATGCACACCTCCATTTAAAACGGGGCCGATTAAGATTATTGGAGGTCTCAGCAGTGGGACCCCAAGTAATCAGCAAGTTTATAGCTTGTTATTTTTAGGAATAAACCTTTTATTTTGAGAGACATTTTGCAATTATCCTTGCATAACTCGGCAAGGAAAGATGGGGGCCGACAACACATCTGCGATTTTACTAACAGCTATATGGTTGTAAGGCACCTATTCCAGAAGCAAATACACTTTTTTTTTTGGGGGGGGGGGGGGGTGGGATGCTATAATTTTGTACTGTATACTTGGTAAAAAGTTTTAACTTCCCTCATTTATAATATATCCTATTCAAAACCATCAAAAACTGTTAGCGCTCCCCCACCCCCACCTTCCCCGCGTTCATTGCCATATCTATGTATTAATGAGGCTCTTTGCAGCTTAAATATATGAAATCCGAGGGAAATGTTTCCGAAATATTGTCCGCCTCCCACCTGCAGGCTCGTAAATGTGTGTTATTATCTGCTGAAGGCTTCGTTTCTGTGTTTTCCTTGGCAGGGAAGAGGTTTTCAAGCATTTTCGAATGAACAAGAAGTTAGAAATTGTCAGGCCGCATTCCTCGTCTGGGCCGCAGCCAGCGGAGAGAGCAGCGCAGAGCCGGGCCTGGGGAATTGCTCTGTGTTGCTTTTGGCCGGGGTTTCTCTGGAAGCTTTTTCCATTTCAGTCCCCGAGCAGTCAGAAAGGGTTTGTGAAATATGACACAATAAAACCCATTCATTACATCCGCCCCTTCTCGCCCTCGCAAAACAAAGATGGCGGCAAACCTACGCAGGGGGGCAGGAAAGTGGGGGTCGGCATTGGAAGAGGCCCAAAATGAACACGGGGATTGCGCTCTTGGATTTCGACAGTGCGGCCCCCTCTCCCTTCCCAGCGCACTTTATCTTTCTTCCCCCACTCTAAGTAGTTAATTGCTCCGTTCTGCACAACTTAGCAGAACGCTCCCCTTGGCATCCACTTGTGGGAGCACAAAGCTGTGGAGCATCTCCGGGGGCCTGGCCTACATGTGATCCTGCCTTAAATTGAGCCCCCCTCCCCATGTCCTGCCTGTTTCTTTAATAAAGTCAGCCCGTACATACTACTACCCGTGTGGTATATACAGTTCCAGCTCCCTTAGGGGGTGGTGATGATTGTAGGGGGATGCCCTTAAAATTTTACAATTACTCAGCCATTTCCACTTAGAGAAAATAACCCCTGACATACGGAAACAGCAATTATTCTATATGCGGTGGTGCCAACGATGACGTCCTGTGTTGTGGCTGCTGGGAGTAGGGGGTAACAAACAAAACAAGCAAAGAAAAAAAAAAAAAAAATCAATCAAAAATATAAGAACAAACAAAAAGGACCAAAATAGACAACCCCCCCCCCCCAAAAAAAAACAAACTATTAATAAAAAATAAAAAAAAACTACAAAAAAAAATAAAAAACCTCACAAAACTCAACAAAAACAGAAGAAAAAAAATTCTAAAACACTAAACGACAAAAAAAAAAAAAAACACACCACAAAAAAAAAAAAAAAGAACTTGGAAGATTTCCTTTATCAGGTTTGTATCATCTAATCTGAGAGCAGCATAATATAGGGCAGAAACCTGGATTCCAGAAATGTATCACTTACTAGGCTGCTTGCTGTAGTTCTGTTAAAAATCAGTTTTATGAACAGATCATCACTAGAGGACTAGTAATATTCATGAGCTCTGTATAACCCCGCCCCCCACCACTGATTGACAGCTTTCTGCCTATGCAGTGTACACATTGTAGAATGTAAGTTCCTCTTCCCTCTGTACCTGTCTATCAGTTAGTTTGTTTACTGTAAGTGATATCTGTATTTGGTATATAACCCCTCCTCATGTACAGCGCCATGGAATCAATGGCGCTATATAAACAATACACACAAAGCAGCCAAGCAGTGTTTAGGGCGGGTTATACATATCTCAGCATTCAGAGGACTGCAGCATATAAAAACAGGGATTTTATCAAAACTACAGCAAGCAGCTCAGAAAGTGACACTGCTGAAATCAGGGTCTACGCCCCTACATCATGCTGGTGTAGCAATTACCTAGTGAGAGATTGCATTTTCAATAAATAAAAACACAAAAAAAAAAAAAAAAAACAGAAAAAGTTACAAATATAATTAATAAAATCCTTCAAAACGCAACAAAAGTAACAAAACAATAAATCCGTCCCAAATCGCTTCCACTTCCCATCACTTTTGAAGTTTGGTCAGATACGAGCCGGTAGAATTACGGAAGGAGAAATAGAATTTTGTAAAATAGCAGCGACCTCCATATGTGAGTGTAGAAAACCTTTCTACAGCCCAAAGTTTTACAAGCTAGGCATGGAATAATACGCCCCCTGCTGGAAATGAGGGGGAAAAGAAAATTTATAATAAATTATTTATATAATTTTTATTTTTTCAAACAGGGGAATCTGTGCTTTATAAAAGTACACTTCATGCAGAATAACGAAGCATTCAGGGATGTGCACAGTTTGTTCTGGAGTGGGTCTGCTTCAAAACAACAAACAAAAAAAAAAAAAAACACTCCAGGGGGAAAAAAAAAAAAAAAAAAAAAACACAACTTCAGGAAATGAAAAATTTCTCCAAAAGCTCCCCAAAGATGGTGCATAGCTTCTTTTCATCAGCATTCTGCCAGCACTATAGGTGCTAGAACTTCATTGATCATCACTTCCACAGCATGCTTCGTTCCGGCCATCCATTGGATTGTCTGCACTGAACATCTGTATTTCTGTTATGGCTGTATGCAGTTTATCAAGTAGGAGAAAGACCAAGACCCGTCGCCCTGTCCTCAGACTCTGGATTACATACTTCACAACAGGCAGTGGACAATTAAAGGGATACATCTGAAGGACGGCGCTTTTTATGGATTTTTCAGGTGCAAAGGGTCATTTTGGTTAAAGTACTCGTTTTGTTAGTCATTGCATTAGCCATCAGATCAGGCTAAGATTATTGAAATAGTCAGTTCTTAAAAAAAAAAAAAAAAAAAAAAAATGAACCCATAACTTTGTAATTTCCCATTTTTCCAGTCCATGTTTCCATTGGCTGAAGATGTCATACCAGCAGATGATCAGCAGGTGGCAGCAGTAATGTTGCCATGAACGACAGGAGGACCACTTTGCCAGTAATTGGCTAGAGAACATATCAGAATTTTAAAGGGGATGTCCAGGTTTGTAATAAAAGTCTGCAGTAACTATGTGACTGCACACTTGTGAATCCTCTCAGCGCGCCCTGCACACTGTCAGGATTCTCCAATGTCAGCAATGAGAACCAGAATGCAATATACAGTGGTGGCCAAAAGTATTGGCACCCCTACAATTCTGTCAGATAATACTCAGTTTCTTCCTGAAAATGATTGAAATCACAAATTCTTTGGTATTATTATCTTCATTTAATTTGTCTTCAATGAAAAAACACAAAAAGAATTGTCCTAAAGCCAAATTGGATATAATTCCACACCAAACCTAAAAAAGGGGGTGGACAAAAGTATTGGCACTGTTTGAAAAATCATGTGATGCTTCTCTAATTCGTGTAATTAACAGCACCTGTAACTTACCTGTGGCACCTAACAGGTGTTGGCAATAACTAAATCACACTTGCAGCCAGTTAACATGGCTTAAAGTTGACTCAACCTCTGTCCTGTGTCCTTGTGTGACCACATTGAGCATGGAGAAAAGAAAGAAGACCAAAGAACTGTCTGAGGACTTGAGAAACCAAATTGTGAGGAAGCATGAGCAATCTCAAGGCTACAAGTCCATCTCCAAAGACCTGAATGTTCCTGTGTCTTCTGTGCGCAGTGTCATCAAGAAGTGTAAAGCCCATGGCACTGTGGCTAACCTCCCTAGATGTGGACGGAAAAGAAAAATTGACGAGAGATTTCAATCCAAGATTGTGCGGATGGTGGATAAAGAACCTCGACTAACATCCAAACAAGTTCAAACTGCCCTGCAGTCCGAGGGTACAACAGTGTCAACCCGTACTATCCGTTGGCGTCTGAATGAAAAGGGACTGTATGGTAGGATACCCAGGAAGACCCCACTTCTTACCCCGAGACCTAAAAAAGCCAGGCTGGAGTTTGCCAAAACTTACCTGAGAAAGCCTAAAACGTTTTGGAAGAATGTTCTCTGGTCAGATGGGACAAAAGTAGAGCTTTTTGGGAAAAAGCATCAACATAGAGTGTACAGGAAAAAAAAAAAAGAGGCATTCAAAGAAAAGAACACGGTCCCTACAGTCAAACATGGTGGAGGTTCCCTGATGTTTTGGGGTTGCTTTGCTGCCTCTGGCACTGGACTGCTTGACCGTGTGCATGGCATTATGCAGGCTGAAGACTACCAACAAATTTTGCAGCATAATGTAGGGTCCAGTGTGAGAAAGCTGGGTCTCCCTCAGAGGTCATGGGTCTTCCAGCAGGACAATGACCCAAAACACACTTCCAAAAGCACTATAAAATGGTTTGAGAGAAAGCACTGGAGACTTCTAAGATGGCCAGCAATGAGTCCAGACCTGAATCCCATAGAACACCTGTGGAGAGATCTCAAAATGGCAGATTGGAGAAGGCACCCTTCAAATATCAGGGACCTGGAGCAGTTTGCCAAAGAAGAATGGTCTACAATTCCAGCAGAGCATTGTAAGAAACTCATTGATGGTTACCGGAAGCGGTTGTTCGCAGTTATTTTGGCTAAAGGTTGTACAACCAAGTATTAGGCTGAGGGTGCCAATACTTTTGTCTGGCCCATTTTTGGAGTTTTGTGTGAAATGATCAATGATTTGATTTTTGCTTCATTCTCTTTTGTGTTTTTTCCTTGCAAGCAAATTAAATGAAGATAATAAGACCAAAGAATTTGTGATTGCAATCATTTTCAGGAAGAAACTGAGTATTATCTGACCGAATTGCAGGGGCGCCAATACTTTTGGCCAGCACTGTATATACTTCCAGCCACATTCCAACTAGACATGTGCGGACTCACTCAATTCACTTGTATTGAGTGAGGCTGGACACGTCTAGTCGGAATGTGGCTTGGAATATGTACATTGCATACTGACCACCGGCATCAGAGGATCCTGACAGCGCAGGAGGATTCAGAAGTGTGCCATCACATGAAGGGACTGCAGACTTCCCTAACAAACATGGACAACCCAATCCCTTTAAGTATACATTTAGAGCAACATGGATTCTATTCCCTCATTTTTGGCAGGACTAGACCAACATTGGTCTTCTAAAATGTCCTTGAACCCATTTTCCTCCTCAATTAATTTTGTACCCAAGACCCATTCTTCAAATCGGACATGTGTTAACGCTGGAGCTACTAGATATCCCAGAAAGTCTTATTTTTGTGACACTTTGTACTTTATGTTAGTGGTAAATTTAGGTCTTTATGAAAACATCCTTAATCTCTGTCTGATTTATATGGCCGCCTGACTGCGCCCTAAGTGTGCAGATTTTTCTAGAATAGTTCATTGGCACCCCTCAGGGAATTAATCTAAGGGTGTAGTGAGCATTTTGATCTTACGGGTGTTTTCCGCAAACAAATGCTCAGGCTCAGAACGGAAGATCTAGCAGAAGACCTAGATTTTTATTAACACGTTTTCTAGGTCGACATTTTCTGAACTTAATAACTTTATTTTTGGCAACCATCAGCACCCCATGATCAGGTGCCGATGGGATACGAAGGTAGCGATCGGTGCTAGCGCCAATGGTAGCCATCACAGCAGTGTCAGATGTAATATACAGGTGACAGCCGCTGCACTGGCTCTCCTTTGATCACTCGCTGAGAGCAAGAGGAGAGACCGCACCGGGAATCTGGAAGTTTCATGATTGGTTCAGGTACAGATCAGGTGCCAATTAAGTCCTGATTGCTCCAGAACCCAAGCAGCTTGAGTTGGGTCCCGGAGGGACTATGGCGACCAATTGCAGGTAAAACACTCACTATAAATGTTCGACTGCATGGTACAGAGACCATCAAGCGGTTTTCTGGGAATTTTACATTGATGGCCTATACTTAGAATAGTTCATCAATATCATTGGGGGCTCGACACCAAATACCACCACCCATCAGCTGTACCCGGTTTCAGCCTGAAGTGCTCAATCGTGGTTCTGCACAGAACACCTCTAGGGGGCGGATGTGCAGTACCTGGCTACAGCCACTGTACAGTTGATGGAGCTGCTCTGCAAACTGGGCCCTTCAGGCGGCAACCGGCACTAGGAACAGGTGATTTGCAGGGGTGCCAGGGTGTCGTACCCCCATCGATCGGATATTAATGACCTCTCCTAAAAATAGACCATCAATGTAAAAGTCCCAGGCAACCCCTTTAATGCATTTTACAGAAGATTATAAATGACTCCTCCTTTTAATATAAAGCTGCTGCAGAACGGCTTTTGATTAGATACTTGCACAATATGCTTTTTTTTTTAAGACAGGAAAATGGGATTGATTCTAATTTTTTTTTTAACTTTTCACTGTATTTAGTGCTATACATGTGTCCCTGTAGCAGCAAGTAGTAAAATCACAGTCTACATGCAATGGAGAGGGGACTAAAGCAATGCAAAACACAGAAAGTGCAAAAAAAAAAAAGAAAAAAAACTGAGAAACATATAAAAATCTTCTGTGTCTAAGGAGGTCAGCCATGACACCCACCCCTCACTGCCTTGTATGTGGCTATAAAACCTGACAGCCGGCTCAAACTGACAGCCGGCTCAAACTGACAGCCGGCTCAAACTGACAGCCGGCTCAAACTGACAGCCGGCTCAAACTGACAGCCGGCTCAAACTGACAGCCGGCTCAAACTGACAGCCAGACAGTTTTAGAATGATATTAACCTCTTATCTGCATTTTAGTAGCGTTTTTTTTTACATGATAGGTTCTCTTTAAGTGGAGCAGAGTTATGGATGATAGTGGCATTGTTTTCTCTATCCTGAGCACCCCTTTATTGATTTCTGTGAGGGGGTAAAGATGGAGAACACTGCTACAGAAATACAATACAAGATTAACATTTAATAAAGGAACGGAAAGACAAACCACATATATAAAAAGAGAACGGCCACAACTTCAACATTGCCAAGTTTAACGCCCATGGCACAAGCAGAAGAAAGAAAAAAAAAATGAACATAGGAGTACAGGAGAGAATTCAGTTTTAGGTCTACCAACAAAGGGACCCCACCATATGCCGAGTAACATACTCCTGGCGGGACCTAACAAGAGAAGAGAAGAGCCTCCAGACGCGAGTTCTCCTGCCCCAAAGTAAAACGTCCATGATGTGAAGTCCTTCCTATGCATCTGGTACTAGGACACTATGGACTTCATCATCCGATGAGCAGTGAGGAGCCTTGTAAGAACAGTTGGACCTCCTCCGCCTTGTATCACGGTTGGATACACTTTCTTGGATGGTGGCGGTATCCAGGGTTCTTCTCCTGTTTTTCTTGGCAATGTTCAGCACTTGGTAGCCGCTCAGGTTTTCCTTGTTTGGGCTGTGAACTGTAATCTCCAAGGTGAAGGCAGAGCTCTCCTCACACCTCGTTACAGAACTTACAGATTTCCTTCTCCCAGTCATGTCACCTTCTCTGTTCTCAGCCACCCACAACAAACCATTGACCGCGGAGCCTCTCCGCAGTCTCATACTACGTCTCACCTTCTTTTCTTGTAGTGGGAACTGCAGAACTTCATCGATGGGAAGACAGAAGTCACTCATGTCAGAGTCTGAATGAGGCGGCATAGCAGTCCACAGCTCCTCGAGAGTATTTTGCTCAGGGTTTGCAAGAAGACTGTCGGACACTTGATGGTTTCTTGAAGACCTTCTGGATTTTTTGGGTTCAGAGGTGATTGGTGGTGTAGAAGAGCTGGTGCTTGTGTTTTCATCTGAGGAGAGCACTAATGTTCCATGCACTGGATCATCAATACTGATTGGTTTGTAGGAACGGTGGTCAGCATCTTGTGAAGTTACGAGAGCACGGGACTTATGGAGACGAGTGGAAGAACGACGCTTGGAGTTCTTAGTCTTACTTTTCTCCTTTACTAAACTAGGGGAAAGACCATTTGTAGCAAGTTTGCTAAACTCGTCTGTTATCCCCACCCTACTAGGAGGCTGAGGGCATTCACCTTGGGAGGTCAGGTCAAAGACATCAGAAGCAGGAAGGTCTTGGACCTTTCTTTGAAATTCACTCTTGAAGGCCTTCATGTTCTCTAGTGTTGGATGAGCTGGTCCATCTTGTGTTACAACATCTTCTACAATGTGAACTGGTGTCTTCCCTGGCTCCTTTTCTTCAAAATTTATCTCCGGAGAATTGTCAAATGTAAACTGGGTCTTGATCTCTTGCACTTTATCAGCTTTATGGACCTCATCCACCAAAAGATTACATAAACCTTTGTCTAGCATAGGAAAAAAAAAAGAAACTCAAAATCCCAATATAAATTAGCATGCAATTTACACTACCAAAACAACGAATGACCTGCCATACCGTGAGGAAGATCCCATGGCGTGGGAGCAGGAGATGGGATGCTCTCTGGTACCTCTGGGATTGGACTCAGCAGGGGCTTCTTGGATATGACATCTCGCTCACTATACACAGGCTTCTGGACAGACTTCTTGGATTTCCGACCCTTCTTGCCTTTTCCCCGGGGAGCTTTTACCTGTGTGAGGTTACATATGTTGATTGCGATCTTACCATTTTGATCACATCCCTCCTGTACTAACCAGTTCACAAGGTTCTTCTCCGTTATATATTCAAGATGGAGCCTAGATATCTGTTTTTGCTCTAGTCTTCCAAGAACCAGGACTTTTTAATCCTTCCATCAACAAATATAATGAGGGCTTGTTATTTTGTGGGACATGTTCTAGTTTAGATGCAATGGGTGGCAATTTTATATTTTTTGTTGAAGAAAAAATATATACTTTTAGGAGGCAAATTTGCAACGGGAAATGGTTTACATTAGTAAAAAGGTTTTTAAACCAATTTCTTTTATATAGTCCACCGTAGAGAACATGAACTTGTGAGCGCTTGTACAATACACTAGCACTTCTGTATGTATGGCACAGGATCAGGAAGGGTTAAAGGAGATTAGTCATGGAGTCATAGGCTCCCCCATTAAGGACAGGTCCACATGGCTATTAAACTAAACGGTGCATTAGACCCAGCGGTCGTGTGATTGCCGAGTCTCAACACCATTGTGGCGACTAACTTCACTCAGCACTCACCCGGCAATTTAGCGAAAGGGAAAAAAAAAATTATAAAAATATCTAAAAAGAAAATATCTTTAATAATGTAATCATATTATTATTAAGTTATAAATTACTATATTTTATTATTAATAAAAATCATAAAGACGACGAAAATATATATATATATATATATATATATATATATATACATACATACATACATACACACACACACACACACCTTCTCATTTAAAGATTTTTCTGTATTTTCATGACTATGTAAATTGTACATTCACACTGAAGGCATCAAAACTATGAATTAACACATGTGGAATTATATACTTAACAAAAAAGTGTGAAACAACTGAAAATATGTCTTATATTCTAGGTTCTTCAAAGTAGCCATCTTTTGCTTTGATGACTGCTTTGCACACTCTTGGCATTCTCTTGATGAGCTTCAAGAGGTAGTCACCGGAAATGGTTTTCACTTCACAGGTGTGCCCTGTCAGGTTTGATAAGTGGGATTTCTTACCTTATAAATGGGGTTGAGACCATCAGTTGTGTTGTGCAGAAGTCAGGTGGATACACAGCTGATAGTCCTACTGAATAGACTGTTAGAATTTGTATTATGGCAAGAAAAAAGCAGCTAAGTAAAGAAAAACGAGTGGCCATCATTACTTTAAGAAATGAAGGTCAGTCAGTGTGAAAAATTTGGAAAACTTTGAAAGTGTCCCCAAGTGCAGTTGCAAAAACCATCAAGCGCTACAAAGAAACTGGCTCACATGAGGACCGCCCCAGGAAAGGAAGACCAAGAGTCACCTCTGCTTCTGAGGATAAGTTTATCCGAGTCACCAGCCTCAGAAATCGCAGGTTAACAGCAGCTCAGATTAGAGACCAGGTCAATGCCACACAGAGTTCAAGCAGCAGACACATCTCTACAACAACTGTTAAGAGGAGACTTTGTGCAGCAGGCCTTCATGGTAAAATAGCTGCTAGGAAACCACTGCTAAGGACAGGCAACAAGCAGAAGAGACAAGTTTGGGCTAAAGAACACAAGGAATGGACATTAGACCAGTGGAAATCTGCGCTTTGGTCTGAGGAGTCCAAATTTGAGATCTTTGGTTCCAACCACCGTGTCTTTGTGCGACGCAGAAAAGGTGAACGGATGGACTCTACATGCCTGGTTCCCACCGTGAAGCATGGAGGAGGAGGTGTGATGGTGTGGGGGTGCTTTGCTGGTGACACTGTTGGGGATTTATTCAAAATTGAAGGCATACTGAACCAGCATGGCTACCACAGCATCTTGCAGCGGCATGCTATTCCATCCGGTTTGCGTTCAGTTGGACCATCATTTTTTTTTTCAACAGGACAATGACCCCAAACACACCTCCAGGCTGTGTAAGGGCTATTTGACCAAGTAGGAGAGTGATGGGGTGCTACGCCAGATGACCTGGCCTCCACAGTCACCAGACCTGAACCCAATCGAGATGGTTTGGGGTGAGCTGGACCGCAGAGTGAAGGCAAAAGGGCCAACAAGTGCTAAGCATCTCTGGGAACTCCTTCAAGATTGTTGGAAGACCATTTCCGGTGACTACCTCTTGAAGCTCATCAAGAGAATGCCAAGAGTGTGCAAAGCAGTCATCAAAGCAAAAGGTGGCTACTTTGAAGAACCTAGAATATAAGACATATTTTCAGTTGTTTCACACTTTTTTGTTAAGTATATAATTCCACATGTGGTAATTCATAGTTTTGATGCCTTCAGTGTGAATGTACAATTTACATAGTCATGAAAATACAGAAAAATCTTTAAATGAGAAGGTGTGTCCAAACTTTTGGTCTGTACTATCTATCTATCTATCTATTTATATCTCCACACACAATGTTTCTTGGTCCCATAAAGTGTCCTGTGGCATTATTTATCCCCCTCACCTAATACTGCCGGCCATCAGTAACCTATTATAGCAGGCACTTACTTTCTGAAGCATCGCCCTTACGTTTCTGAGTCCGGCCGCCATGTTTTCTCGCTAAGTCCCTGCTTCTGTTGCTTGGTGCTGTGTGAGAGGCTGCGGTCGGACCCCCGCACAGGGAGCGGTGCTATTGGACGTACCTGGGCTTTGATGATCACTGGCTTCTTGGTTTTCTTGGCTGTCGCTTTGACTTTCGCCTTTGAGACGTTACTTTCTTGGGCCTCCTCGTGGCCGCTCAGCTGTGAAGAAGCCAAGTGTTAAACCAATCGCATCCATCTTCATTGCTCCCATATAGAGTTGATGAGCGCATTATTTTTTTGTGGAAAAATAGCCGTTGTCCTCACAACACTGCCATTAATAGAACTGTTAGTTTTTTAGTCCGTACACTTTAATGGGCTGTGCGCTGCCGTCTCCTACCCGATCGATGCTTCTGGCATTGGGCGCCTGGCAGGTGTCACACACCATCAGTACAGGACACGTCCATGATAGCCGCCCAGTGTGCAGCACGCCCCATTACAGCCTATGGGGAGCGACTGATTATTGCTCCGCAGTGTGTCACTCTACATAGACATCCATGGGGTCACTTTCCTAACCCATGCCAGGCACGCCAGGACTTATGCCATAGGTGATCGCGAATGGACCATCCGATAAATGAGATCCAATACCAATGGGCGTGTTCACACGTGGCAGAAATTTCTAGGGCTGAGAATCAGTTACATTTATCTATATGGGACTGCTTTGGTTGCAAAAAAAAAAAAAAGGGGATTTCTGCAATCACAATACAAATAAATTGGACCGTAGAATAAATTATCTACAAAAAGTCATGAGAAAATATTTAAAGGCAACCTGACCAGAAAAGTTATGATGCCCCGGGCTGAAGGGATAAGTCACTGGCTGCGCTAAGAGGCCGCTCCCCGGGGGCTTCTCCCCATCTCGCTCCCTCCATGTGTGTATAGGATGACAGCTGTCAGGGCAGGATAAGCCGCCGGGGACAGACCTAGGGTTCGTGATAAATCAGGTTTTCTCTGAAACGCTGCAGTGTTCAGAGTATAAGCTATCTGGCTGAGTATATGATCCATGCACCCTATAAGTCAGGCAGCATGAATATAACATCAAGAACCCTTTAAAAGGGGTATTCCCATCTCCAAGATCCTATCCCAATATGTAGTAGGTGTAGTAATAATAATAGCAAATAGCTTGAATTAGAAATGCAGTATAGTTCTTCTGATTCACTATCTCACTTACCCCATGTGCAGGGCATAGCAGTAGCTTAGGTATCCATGGTTACAACCACAGCTGTTAGTGATCTTATGTGAGCATGGATACCCAAGCTACTACAATGCCCTGCACATGGGGTAAGTGAGATAGCGAATCAGGAGAACTATACTACATTCCTAATTCGAGGAATTGCTAATATTTTTATTATCTCACCTACTACATATTGGGATAGGATCTTGGAGACAGGAATACCCCTTTAACTCTCAAAAATAAATAAAAGGAACACACAACAAAAATCACCTTAAGTTTACAATCGCAATTATATCACTTGTAGAAAAAAATAAAATAAACATGATTACTATGCTATTAGAACACTTGTTAATAAGTGCAGAATTTCACGGCACCGATGAGAGACATCAGCTCAGGTAAGACTGAATGAAATACCTTCCGCTTAGTGGAGGAACGAGTCTCCCGGTTTACAGCGAATGAGACGTCCAGAAAGGAGGTCATGGAGTCTACGAACAAACAAAAAATGACCAAATTAGTGATCCAAGAACTTAATCTAGCAAGCTATTCAATGGATGCAATTTACACCTAAGGAAGTACCCAAGCCACAGCGCCCACTGACACGGGGCAGGACATATGGTGGCCGCCAGTGCATGGAGATCAGGCAGTAGTGCGTCCAAAGAGGCCTTTACAAGAGGCCGTCCCTGACTCCGCTGCCTCTATAGAAATCACAGCTGTCGCCTCCCTTGTTCACTTCTACAATCAGAAGTGCTAACAGCCAAGATCGGAGTGGTCTCTGATCCCTGCAGGAGTGTATTACAGTAGAGCCGATGCCCGCACGGTCTCCTTGTATGATACCTGGAGTAATGCCCTTGTCATACTATTATGTCAGGGTGCTAGACAGGCAGAAAATACCTTTCCATCAAGAGGGCACCGAGCTCCACGCTGTGCCATCTGCACTCACCATTTACAATGTCTGGATGTTTCTCAGCCTCCTCCGCAGCTTCATTACAGGAGATCTCCAGGTCGTCGGTGGAGCTGCTGGTATCAACTGCAGCTTCTGTCTCTTCATCAGCACTGGACTCCACTGTGCTCCCAGAAAACAATCACCAATGGTCACAACAGATTCATAGTCAGCAGGTATGCTAGCGGCCGGGCGCCAAGCAAGCCGCCGCGCACCAAGCCTGCGCAAAGCAAGCCGCCGCGCACCAAGCCTGCGCAAAGCAAGCCGCCGCGCACCAAGCCTGCGCAAAGCAAGCAGCCGCGCACCAAGCCTGCGCAAAGCAAGCAGCCGCGCACCAAGCCTGCGCAAAGCAAGCAGCCGCGCACCAAGCCTGCGCAAAGCAAGCAGCCGCGCACCAAGCCTGCGCAAAGCAAGCAGCCGCGCACCAAGCCTGCGCAAAGCAAGCAGCCGCGCACCAAGCCTGCGCAAAGCAAGCAGCCGCGCACCAAGCCTGCGCAAAGCAAGCAGCCGCGCACCAAGCCTGCGCAAAGCAAGCAGCCGCGCACCAAGCCTGCGCAAAGCAAGCAGCCGCGCGCCGGTCTGAATAATACAAACAACCACACGGTACAAATACTATACATTCACCTGTACCTGGCAGAAGAGAGGATGCCAGAGAGTCACTGTTTGAGGATTCAGCATCAAAGCAAAGAGTGAGCGGCAGAAGAGACTCCTCCTAGATGAGAGCAGAACAATCACCGTCAGGTCACAGGTGGGGCTCAATACCACCCTGATATCAGGGGTCACACAAACCAGCAGGGAGCCACAATTACACCTCCTGGAAGGTTAGAAATACATTGACAGCTGAGTAGGACCATTCCCTTTGTTATCAGCACACGGATGCTGTCTGGTAACACCCAGCTGTCACTTTATTCATACATTTCCAGGAGCAATAACAGAGGGATGTGGAGACTCAGGTACCCAACAGGAGCTGCGCCAGGATGGATACTCCATGGCGAGTACAAGCAGGCGAGCAGACAGGTCCACCTGAACACCGCCTGCCCTGACCTCTGCATGAATAATAAAGAAGCGCACACTTCTCATCCCGTCACCCACCTCATCATTGGCATCAAAATCTGGCTGTGGCATCGAATCACATGGGCTCTGGCAGGTGGATTGTTCCGCAGATGGAGTGGCATCTAGTGCACAGTAATTATAGGGCGTACTGCCGCGACGTAGAGGGGTGTTAGCTGGTAGTGATTTGTCAAATAGCTCAGGGCTCAGCTGCCTCCCAAAGGTCACCCGCTTCTTTATCTTCACTAAATCTTCGGATTTATTAATATCTGTATTTTCCTCTTAAAAAAAAAAGTAATATATAAGAAATTGTACATGTGCAAGCTTTTCACCACAAATAGGTGTAGAATAATAAAAATAAAAGCAGCATGATCCTTATAGCAGCGCTAGTTAAAGGGATCTCATCTAGGGAAGCATATGCCTTATATGTCAGACAGCAGCAGGTCACACCTCTGGGATCAACGTTTAACTCCAGAACTCCTAAATTATTCATGGCCATCACCCCACTACAGACAGAACGTCATGGAGCCCCATTCTCCAGACTGATGTGTGCTCACATCATCATGTGACCCCGATGACATCACCACAAGTCCTTCTGCACTTCTGCGTTGCTGCCTGCTTATGATTGGTCATCGTCATACAGGAAGCAGAAGGACACGCCCCCAACGAAAACTCTCATAACTCTTATCCTCTCTACAGGGACTGTTAGGATTTTAAAGGGTTACTGTGCGTACAGAGCAGTAACGCCATGTCTGGCCATTATAGGCATTTTTCACCAGTTTTCCCAAATAGAGGCTGTATAACATCATATACAATTCACTCTGAGCTGGTGAGAGGAGATCAACTGCCATGATGTCTCCTGTACAAAGCACACAGAGGGATTCCTGCTCTTCATTTAGTTATCAGAGAAAAGCAGCATGAGGAAAATTATACAGCAGCACTGAGCAGTGTAGATGTGATTCCAACTCAGCATGACCTGTGTGTCTTCCTCTGCCCGTTTACTCACTCAGCTCCTTTTTCCTTTCTTCTACCCTCTATAAAGTATAATAGAAGGTGTAACCAGACTCCTCACTGTGCTGGCATTCAAGTCTTGTCTTGAGCAAGACAGATTTGAGCAGCTTCACTCAACCCACCACCCCCATGAAGTCTGGGAAGAAGTGGCTCATAAGCGGAAAATGAAGATTTCCTTTGTAATGCATGTTATGAAGTTTTTATACTGGCCTGTATTGATTCTATTTAACCCCTTCTAAAATTTTCTGCATCCCCTTTTTCTCAGTGCTCCTTCAGATGTTTGTGGTCATCGGTCTGAACTCGGATGGCAATACACGGGCTGATCATGCGTCTCCCGACCCCAGCATGACAGCTTCATACAGTGGCATGTAAAAGTTTGGGCACCCTGGTCAAAATTACTGTTATTGTGAACAGTTAAGCAAGTAGAAGATGAAATGATCTCTAAAAGGAATAAAGTTAAAGATGACACATTTCCTTTGTATTTTAGGCAAAAAATATATTTCCATCTTTTACATTTTAAAAAAAATTACAAAAAAGAAAAATGGGCCAATGCAAAAGTTTGGGCACCCTTGGAGATCTGTGTGCTCAGATAAACCTTTGGTCAAAGGTCAGACCTTAAATTATCCTGTTAGGGTTATGGCTTGTTCACTGTCATTCTTAGGAAAGACCAGGTGATGCAGATTTCCCAGCTTTATAAAAAGCCAGCCTCCTCTAACCTTGTTCCAAAAAACAGCAGCCATGGGTTCTTCTAAGCAGCTGTCTAGCACTCTGAAAATGAAAATGGTGGAGGCCCACAAAACAGGAGAAGGTTATAAGAAGATAGCAAAGCATTTTCAAGTTGCCCTTTCCTCAGTTCGAAAGTACTTAAGAAATGGCAGCTACCAGGAACAGTGGAGGTCAAGATAAGGTCTGGAAGAACAAGCAACATTTCAGTGAGAGCTGCTTGTAGAATTGCTAGAGAGGCAAATCAGTACCGCCGCTTGACTGCAGAAGACCTTCATAAAGATTCAGTAGATTCTGGAGTTGTGGTACATTATTCTGCTGTTCAGAGACACCTGCACAAATATGGCCTTCATGGAAGAGTCATCAGAAGAAAACCTCTTCTGTATCCTCACCATAAAATTCAGAATGAGAAGTCTGCAAAAGAACATCTAAACGAACCCGATGCATTTTGGAAACAAGTCCTGTGGATAAAATAGAACTCTTTGGCCTCAATGATCAAAGGTCTGTGTAGAGAAAAAAGGGCGCAGAATTTCATGAAAAGAACATCTTGCCAACCATTAAGCATGGGGGAGGATCAATCATGCTTTGGGGTTGTGTTACAGGCAATGGCACGGGGAACATTTCACGGGTAGAGGGAAGAATGAATTCCATGAAATTTCAACAAATTCTTGATGCAAACATAACACCATCTGTAAAAAAGCTGAAGTTGAAAAGAGGATGGCTTCTACAAATGGATAATGATCCTAAACACATGTCAAAATCCACAATAGACGACCTCAAAAGGTACAAGCTGGAGGTTTTACAATGGCTCTCACTGTCCCCTGATCTGAACATCATTGAAAATCTGTGGCTAGACCTCAAAATAGCAATGCATGTAGGATGACCCAGGAATCTCACAGAACTGGAAGACATCTCCAAGGAAGAATGGATGAAAATTCATCAAACAAGAACTGGAAGACTCTTGTCTGGCTACAAAAAGAGTGCACAAGCTTTCAAAAAAAAGGATATATTATATATCTCCTGAAATATAAACTTTAGGCCTTTTAGAGATCATTTCATCTTCAACTTGCTTAATTGTTCACAATAACAGTAATTATGACCAGGGGCGCCCAAACTTTTACATGTCGCTGTATATAGCTATAAGGCTGTTACGCTCGGGGTCCACACATTCCGAGATCGGACCAATTGTCACAGACGTCTGAAGGAGCACTAAGAGGTATACGTTTTTTTAATTTTGCATTAACTTAGCCAAGTAAAGGCTTGTTTGTTTGTGGGACGAGTTGTAGTTTACAACGACACCATTCACTTTACCATAAAAATTTTTGAAAAATAGTAAAAAAAAAAAAAATAATAATAATTCGAAGTGCAGTGAAATGATGAAAAAAATATTGCAATTCCACCATTGTTTTTTTTGGTTTCTGCAAAACTGACCCGATAACAATTCTCCTGGTTGGTACAATTAAGGAGATATCAAACTTTTATGGGATTTTCATATTTTATCAATTAAAAAAAATATATATATTCAAAACATTCCATTACAAAAAAAAAAAAAGTAAAAATTTGGTTTGTGCTGCCGTTTTCTAAGACCAATAAGTTTTTTTTTAATTTTCTGTAGTTGGAGCTTGTTTTTTGTAAGTGGCATTTAATGGTTGAACAGCAGCCGGTCCCACGTCATGCACTCGCCATGCATGGAGCTGCGCCACACAATTTACGTTCACGGCAGATGTTGGGAAGGGGTTAAAAAGATGACAACAATCAAAATATAATGTAAACCTATAATATTTGCATCTAACCCCCACCAAGTGACCAACGAATGAGCTCCTCACCATCATCTGAGATTTTTGGTAATGAAAATAACGTAGTGTCCTCCTCTATGAACCCGACCTGCAAAGGGGAAAATAAAGCGGATTAAATAGGTTCATGTATGTGACTTTGGGGGTTCAAGAGGGAAGCCAGGAGATCTGTAGACATGATACAGAAGTCAGTGGAGTCCTTTATGTGTCTCTACCTTTATATGAAGTTTAGGAATACCTTTATATGACCTTCCAATAATGTGAAATATCTGGTCATCCAGCAAATACCATCTAAACATGACATTGATATACACCATTATAATCTTACGTGGCGGTGGTGAACGTGCATCTACTGTCAGATCACTTACCCCAAAGTGGAAATAATCTCTCCTGGGAGTCTTTTTCAGAGCAGGTTTCAGGACGGGTCCAGAGGAAGTTTCTGATATTAGTGGCAGTTCAGGTTCTGGAGGACTTAGGAGGTCTGTGAACATAACCTTTCTTTTATGGCTTCTTGGAGAACTTGGTAACGTTTGGGTCTCCTCAATTTGCACCTCTGCTGTCACAAGCGTAAGTCAGAAGAAACAGCACGCCATAACACTATCACTTAGCTATCCAACAGTCTACACGTTACCTGTGTTACATCTTAACCTCCTACTATCTCAAGAGGATCACAATGGAAACTATAATGAAGATGCACCAGAATAAGGGCCCTCCCACCCGGCTGGCTCACCTCAAGGACAAGGGCCCTCCCACCCGGCTGGCTCACCTCAAGGACAAGGGCCCTCCCACCCGGCTGGCTCACCTCAAGGACAAGGGCCCTCCCACCCAGCTGGCTCACCTCAAGGACAAGGGTCCTCCCACCCAGCTGGCTCACCTCAAGGACAAGGGCCCTCCCACCAACTGGCCCATATAAAAACAAGGATCATCTCACCTGGCTTGCTGAAGACCTCAGTCGTCAATCTTGAACAGTCAGGTTCCACAGTCATCTCTGGTATATATTTCTGGAGATGCAAAATACAGGACAAAGGTCTGACTTAGATGGAAGAGAGGATGTTGTCAGAGACTTTCAGCACCCGATACATCCCCATTGACAATATTTGGGATCCACTGGGTTTCCATTTTGGGGGCCAACCTGTTAACAGACCCTTACATAGAGGAATCTGCTTCATAAATAATATATCCACCACTGGGACCCCCACCAATCCCAAAAGTCCCCTGTATGGGACTATATAGACAGTATAGACTAAAGGAATAACTATCACTCTCAGAGGTGAATGGAGTGGAGGTCACACATGTGCTCAACTGCTCCACTCACACAGGGACTTTGGGACCCTTGTTCTCTAAGTCAGTAAAGGTCCCAGCCATCAGACACTTACCCTGTGGAGAAGTAATAAATGTATTTTAAGTGAAAACCCCTCTTTAGGCCGTGCTATTCCCCCTGTAGATGTGGGTTTAACCCTTCCCCTACTAAGGATATATCTCATACATCCTTGCAGGGATGTACATCAGTAGCCGAGCATGTACAAGATATGGTCTTAAAGACCAGGAGAAAACATGGAGTGACTTATTTTGAAAGATAATCTTTATTAATACATAAATATCAAAAAGAGTAGTGAAAATCACAGCATTTTAAAGATAAGAGAACCGTAGAAACAGGAAATAGCAGCACTAAACAGCTGGTGACCTCCCCCACATATCCATACCATATATATCAATTGTGGAGTGAGGGTCTCCCAAGGCAAGGTAACTAGCAGAAGAGAGAGTAAAAGTAAAACTGGGGAACAGTCATTATTGCATTATAGCTAGGACTGAAATCCGTCCACATTACACCCCCATCCAGTTAATTACAAAAGAACCTTACCAGAGGATGGGACCCAAAGTTTAAAGAGCTACGTGCAGGAACCCATGAAACGAACCACCTCAACGCGCGTTTCGCCTCAAACAATGTGGAGAAATCCACATTGAGGCGAAACGCGCGTTGAGGTGGTATATGGTATGGATATGTGGGGGAGGTCACCAGCTGTTTAGTGCTGCTATTTCCTGATTCTACGGTTCTCTATCTTTAAAATGCAGTGATTTTCACTACTCTTTTTGATATTTATGTATTAATAAAGATTATCTTTCAAAATAAGTCACTCCATGTTTTCTCCTGGTCTTTAAGATGTTTTTGGAGTGGAGCTTATGCTGACCTAGATTATATGGTTTAACAGCTATGTTTGCTCTTGTGCATTTAATTAAGGCTGCTGTATGTAAGATATGGTCTTAGTAGCCAGGACCTAACTCAGACTAATCGCAGCTAGAGCCGTGATCTAGGGCTTGCTTTAAGGCTAGCTGCAACACCAGACACAACCCAAGGACGGATGTGGTGCCGTTTCTGGAAGAAAGTGGCCATGCTTTTTCTTTTCTAATCTTGCACAAGCATCATAAAAAACAGAGAAATAAATCCAACACTTCTGTCTCACATGTCGTGTAGTAATGGACAGCTTGGGAGGTCTCTACATGTTGTCCCGGTAAGTACCTGGGAGCTTTCCAGCGGGTGTGATGGGCAGGACATGAATGGAGGTTGTTGCAGAGCCCCAGAGACCCCTTGATTTGTAGCATCACACAACTTCTTCCTCTTCTCTGGGGGCTCCGATGCCCCCTCTAGTTTACCTGCAATACACAGAACAGTAAACTTTTCATGGAGGCAAGAAACAGTCCAATCACCACTAAACAGGTAAAAGAAAATAAGTTGGGGGTACGAGCTGTGCGACCCCCCACAGGATGTGAGAACAAGAGTCTCCAAAGTCCCCGTTTACAGCCCAAGGGCACGGAGCGCGGCAGCCATAGGGCATGGAAGCAGGGCAGCAAAATAAGTAGGAGTGTAAATTACAAAGAAAGACCATAATTTGCCAAAGGCTAAATCAATCCTCGGAGAACCATTCAGCATTCAATTCCAGAGTAACTGCTTTTCTAATTATTTTTTTTTTTAAATGACCCGCAGGCCTTGGCCCTGCACTTACAGATCTCCAGCCTCTCTCCCCAACTCCCCCTGCCAGAGATCTCACACAGGCGCAAGTCCTGGTGACATTTTGAAAGCCGGACAATGGATTAGCATGAGATATCCAGCGGGGGAAGCAAGTCACTCAGATTGGATGATGTCGGTAGATGGGGCAAGAGACTGTAGAGCTGCAAGTGCAGAGCCGAGCCTCCTGCACTTGCAGCTCATTTACATAAACATTGGAAAAGCAATTACTCGGGAATAGAATAAAGAATTAGAAAAAAAAAAAAAGTTACAGAATTAGTCTGCATAACAGCAACTTAGCACAGAATCGATCAATTGGGGGTGCAATCGATCACTGCATTTTCATAACCAGTGTAATAATACGATCTCACCTTTCTGAAATTCCAACTCCTCGACTTTTGAAAATCCTGGAAAAGATGGTGTTTTATCAGTCTCCTCCACCACCTGGAAGGCGCTCCGGAAGGCAGAGATCTTCTCTCTCAGTATGGAACTCCGGGGAGAAGTGAAGGGGTTATCCTGGAAAGACGGAGAAGAACGGACCGTTCACCAGCCGCTCATCACTACTGACAGGGGCTGGCCAGGATTATACTGATGACCGATCCACAGACTGTCATCAATACCAGAAGGATGGGATCTGATGACCACCCCCCATCCCCAGCAATCAGACCCTCTTTAGTTGCATTGTTGGCCAATGTAAAGAATGAATAGGGCTGAACAGCTCTGAAATGGTACAGTGGCCCCACAAATCCATGTATTCTCGACAGATCTGTGTGCAGCGGTCAGCAGCTCTGTCTCTCCCAGAGAGATTGAACAGATCAGGATGCATGGACGCTGCACTAAGTGATATATTGGGGGTCCTCTGTAGTCTCAAACATCACCCATTATGTGGATGGGTGGTAAATCTGCCGCACCTAGACTATAAGGGTATATTCACATGCAGCGTTTTTTTGCACCAAAAACCAGTGTTGTCAGGAAAAAGGCCACGTGTGAACATACCCTAATACACCTCTAGGGGCGCAGCTCTGGGGATGATGCATGATCGGCTGTGCATCCAGTTCTGGTCTGTGGGGGACTGGAGGTTACAGAGATCAGTGCACATTGTGCATTTACCGGGGGCTCTGGCTCACTTTTCCTATTGCTTCTCTGCAGTGCAATCTGGCGGATCAGGAAGTTCATTTCGGGGGACCCCCGGACTCCGATTGTGGACCTGCGCCTGTGTTTATGCAACAATCTGGGAGATTTCTCTGGAAAGAATAAAAAAAGCCATAAAAGAAAAAAAAAAAAAAAAGACTAAACAAAACGTGCAAAGTATAATGGCCGGAGAACTAAAAGTCCAACAGGAACCTGAAGTGGAATCTGTGAATTCTGCCCAAACCACCCAGGGGTAGAGCTTACGTCACACGTCAGATAATGTGGCATATCCCCATAGGAGGATTATTGCTGCTGCAAGTGGTCGTTCTTTTGATGAAAGGCATTTTATTAAGAGGAATTTGTCACCAGGTTTTCGCTCCCCCATCTGACAGCAACATGATGTAGAGACAGAGACTCCGATTACAGCGATGTGTCGCTTATTGGGCTGCTGGCTGCAGTTTTGATAGAAATCACTGTTTAGATCTAGCGGTTCTCTGAATGCTGTACTCTGTATAACCCCGCCCACATCACTCTGTGCATAGGCAGAAATCTGGCAGTGGCGGGGTTATACAGCGCTTATGAACATGGAGGACTAATGGCAGCAGGTTTAGTAGTCTTCTAGTGATAATCTTCTGCTGATAAATCAGGGATTTATATCAAAACTACAGCAAGCAGCCCAGTAAGTGACATCGCTGGAATCAGGGTCTCTACATTATGCTGCTCTCGGATTAGATGGCAAAATCCTGGTGACAGATCCCCTTAAATTGTGGATAAATGTCCTTGTCTGCTCAGTTCTGTGAATGACATGCTGAAGCAGGATGCACCGGAAGCCGAACACGCGCTCCTCAGCCGGGATCCTGGAGGTGCAGCCACCGAGGTGGCGATGGGGGCAAACTGATACTGCAGAAGGGAAGGAGGTGGATTTACAGGCCTTTATTTCCCCTGTGATGCATTACTTTACAAGCTTTGTAAATCACAGGAAGTCTCCCGGCACATGATGAACCCGCCTGCCCGCCCAGATGGTTTTCTTCAGTGCAACGATCTGGCTATCCACTTAAAGGGGCTATCCACTTCTTGGACAACCCCTTCTTGAACTAAATGTTTGCCCCTGATGAAATAAAAAAAGCTTATACTTCCCTCCTGTGCTGGCGCTGTTCCTGCGGTGTCGGCACTCGTGGTCCCGAAACTCTCTGGCTGTTGTGACACGTGAGCTTGGCGCCCAAAGAGCACTGGTGTCACTGTCTCTTCAGACAAATCGGACATGGAGGGGAAGTCCGGGCTGCGGCTAATCTCTGACTTCCTCTTCATGTTCAATTCGACAAGAGGCGAGGCCAGTGACGCCAGCACTGATTGGGCGCCGAGCTCACGTGTCACAACAGCCGCACGAGAGTCCCGGGACCATGAGTGCCGACACTGCTGGGACGACGACGGCATGGGAGGGGAGTATAAGCTTTTTATTTTATTGGAGATGAGAAGGGGTTGACCAAGTAGTGGACAACTATTCAGATCATCAGTGCCTGTACAACTCCTTTAAAAAGATAACTTACTGTCCGCTGGGGGACTGACCATTGGGACCCCAACTGATCCTGAAAACAAGGATTTGCAAAACGCCATCTCGGAAGAGGTAGAGTATGCGCTCCTCCGCTTCTTTCTCAAGTGAAATTGCTCAGCAATGTACGGGGCTACCCATAGAGAATGAATGAAGCAGGCGTGTGAATGCTTGACCTCCGCTTCATTCATTCCCTATGGGGCTGGGCTTGGTATTTATGCCAGCTCCATAGAGAATGAATGGGGCAGTGGTAGGGGATCTGAGCTGCCACTTACATTTTGCAATGGGGATAAAAATTCCCTGTTCTGCTGATCGGTGTCTCCCCTGGTGGTCAGACCCCCCCAACGATCAGTAAGTTATCACTAACGTGGATAGCTGATAACTTGTTTCCACCCTTTCATGAAAAATAAGCCAGAAAGGCCTTTTATTCACAACTTCGGGGGGCACCTCACAGATTGAGAAGCCTCCAAAAGTAAGACCCTCTTGGCAGCAGATAGAAACCAGATAGCTTAGAAGAGAAGCGACCCCCATTGTGGTTTTCAGAAAGGAAGACCCCAATCTCTAGCATGTGCCGAAACCCCCACTAATGGCAGGTCGAAGCCAGCGATAATGTGCCATTCTCAACACTGGTCCTGTACCAAGACCACCCTGACAAGGTATAAGGAGACGGGTGGCCACACATGTACGGCCCTGTGCACACTTGGAATAAGCAGAACTGTTACCTGCACTCTTGGTGGTGAAGCTTTCACTACAGATCCCCAGGTCCTCCACAGACAGTGTAGAGAAGTCGATCGGGGGGTTACATGGCGGCGGATCGTCAGCTGAGGCCTCAGTGTTCCTCTTAGGACTGGACACGGCCCCAGCTCCCGATGAAGAATGGCCGGAGCTCGATGGGCCAGGATCATCACAGACATCGCCGCCTTCAAAAACAGTCACCTGGCTTGTCTTCTCCTTATAAACATCCTCCAGCTGGGTGGGGGTGATGTTCTCCTTGGCCTCGTCATTGCTGATGTATCTGGAGTGCGGCCGCTCGGTGGAGAAGGAGGTCGGCTTGTTGTGCGGGGTCGCTGCCTCGTCTTCCGATACGATCTCATAGGACTGCTGCTCAGTCTGCGGCACCAGGATGGGGATCTCTTGTAGGACGTTTCTTCTGGCCATCACCTTCTCATCTGGAACAAAACCCAGAAGGATGAGGCTATGGATACTCACATAGATCTCGCCTGTACACATATAGGCAGACACCATATGGATCCACCAGCCCACAACTACGGGGCCACATAATGCAGCCTAGTCTGGAGCTGGGGGGTCTTCATCCTTGTATTACTATGAAGCTCCCAGGCACGGGCTTCATAGAAAATCATCCAGAGTCAGAAAATCTGTGTCCCTCAGCTGCAGTGTTTTAAAAAAAATAATAATTCCCTTTACTTACCCTCCCCAGGTCCAGCGTCCAGTCTCTGCCGCTTCTGGTGTGTCTGCAGCCAATAACTGAGCTCAAGTAAATGACTCTAGCGGCTGAGCTCAATGATAGGACATGTCAACAGCGCTGCAGACAGTAACAGACACCAGAAACAGCAGCAGAGACTCAGAGCCGGACCCGGGGAGGGTGGGTAAATAACAGATTCTATTTTCCTTAACCATAGCAGGGGGAAAGGAGTTTTCTGAAACCGGAAAACCACTTTAATTTCTCTAGATCCTGCAGTATACAGCGAACGCTGTCACAAAAAAAAAAAGCTTCAATCATCCCTCTCATCAAGCTACAAAAAAAAAAAAAAATCTGCAAAAGTCATCATCTAAAAAGCTAAAAGAAAAAAAAAAGTTATGAATCTCAAGTGACAAAATTTATTTATTTTTTTTTTTTTTAAACACAAAATATATATCTTTGAATTTTTCTTAAACCACCAAAACATGAGAAAAAGAAAAACACAAACACTCTACAAGTTGGCGCCCTCGCAGTCACCCTGGCCTGCCGATTCGTGTCGCCGGGACATTTTTTTTTTTACTCCACAATGAATATTTTAAACCCCAAAACCAACAGATGAATGGCTTTTTTTTTCCCACCATTTCCCTGCAGTAGGAAGGTGTTTTTTTTGCCGATTTTCAGAACATTATATGGTAATATGAACATTGCCGTGCAAAAACCTGATCCCTTAGACAGCTACACAGATGGAAAAGTAAAAGAAATGATGGCTCTTAGAAGTATGGGAGGAAACAGTGTGTGTGTGTGTGTGTGTGTGTGTGTGTGTGTGTGTGTGTGTGTGTGTGTGTGTGTGTGTGTGTGTGTGTGTGTGTGTGATATATATATATATATATATATATATATATATATATATATATATATATATATATATATATATATATATATATATATATATATATATATATATATATATATATATATATATATGTGTGTATATGTATACACACAGCTCTGCAAACATGTACACATAGTTACTATCCTGTATACTGGCTGCAGACATATATCCACAGACCATATACTCAATACTCCCCTCCCAGAGGTCCAGCACTCGGGTACCGACCATAATACATACATAGACATGCGAATACTTACACACACCCGCACGGCACAGACACCGCTGCCTTCTGATTCAAATTCAAATCAACCGCTCCGCAACTCGATTCCTCCGCTCAAGCTAAATAGTCCCACATACAACCGTATAACCAAAACCCCTGACAAGACCCCATTCACCTCCAGAGAAGACCATCGACCACACTAGACGTGTTTTACTCACATATGTACGTCATACACGAAATCAAACATGAATCGTACTAAAAGACTGCGGATGGATACGCGAAAGTTAACGGTTTCAACAGTGACGAACAGCGCAAGCGTGTGAAAAAAAGACGCATGCGCGTCGTGCTTTACTGACACACGAGACGCCATCTTTCATTTTGGCATCGGTTTTCCAAGAGGTGTACATATGGCTGATTTTACAGCTCCACTCCCATCAAGAGACTCTATCATTGACAAAAGTGACGTTGTTTATAGAAGAAAGACGCCACGTTTTCTTAAAGTAATAATGTAACTTTTGGCGCCCACAACAAATATGGCGGTTATGCGATTTCTGAGCCACCGAGAGCGGAAGTTAGTGAAAAAAAATAAAGGACCGGTAGGTGGCTCTCAATGAAAAGTTACTGGCGACACCTGCGATTGGTTGTTACATAACCCCGCCCAGGTCGCTTTTGATTGGTTTCTTTGGTGCTCTCAGAAAGACGGTGATTGGCTGGCGCGGCGTGCTGTCACGTTGTTCTCCTTCAGTCTTCCGGGTTAGCTGGGGAGCTGGCCGGAGTCGGGAGGGAGACCCCGAGCATGAAGAGGGTCACCCTGTTCGTGAGGGGGAATGGCCGGCACGGGAAGGTGAGCGGGGGCTGCGGTAATACGGACGTGCTGGGGGGCGGGAGTGACCGGGAGGAGAATAGGGGGCACTTAAAGGGCATGTCCATTCTCCTCCCTAGAGACCCCACAGGACGCTGAGGGCAGGTTAATGCCCCTGACACTATAACTCCGCCCTCCTGACTCCTTCTTCCATCTTCCCTTCTGGTCTCTGCTGTTTCTCTTATTTCGCCTTTTGTTGTCACTTTTTCCACATCTGTAACTTTATATTTTACATTTTGCTATTTATTATGATTTATTGACGCCTTTTCGGGGTCAAAACAACGAAGCCGGAAGCTTCTGAAGGAGAAAAAGAATACTTTTTTTTCCCCCATTTTGAAGGAGACAATGAAGGAAAAAAGTATTTTTTTCCCTTTTTATTATTATTTTTTTTTCCATTATCCACTTTATTTTTTGTTTTGTGGAACCGAAACGATGCGACTGCGATTAGGAAAAAGTTATATAGTTTAATATTCCTGTAAATTAGTTATTTACAAAAAAAATATGAACTTTTTTTTCTTTCTTGGAAGGTAGACCTTTTTTTTTTTTAAATTCTTGTATTGGAGTGTGATTTTTTATTTTTTTTGCAGCATAAATTTTTTTTTTTTTTTTATTAATACAAAGTTTACTCCGTAGATTTATTTATTTATTTTTTTTAGCCTTCAATTTTATCCCCTTTATTTTGGGGCAGGCAACAATAATTGTAATATATATATATATATATATATATATTCCCTCAATGTGCTTTTGGTGAGTTTCTTCTCCTATTATGTAAATTAGGTTTTTTTTATTGCATTTTTATCACGTTTTTGCCGCTGCGTTTTTTGTCTCTTTTTGGTGCTTTAAATAAAGCTTCTGTGTTTTTGATCCTTCCCGTTATTCTCTTTATTGATACCGTCATGTGCTGATTACTTTTTTTTTTCCCTGCTGATTTTCCACATCTGATGCGAGTCTATGGGGTCACCCGCTCTCGCCTCGGCCTCGTTTTCTCTGTTGCCCCCTTTTCCCCCCACAGCAGCGGCTCTGTTATTCCTCCCGCTTCCTCCCTGCTGCAGGTGGTCGCCTTTCACGGATCTACAATCTGCGACGTCCTCTCTCTCGCTAGCTCCAAATTAGGCATCCGCGCCACGGGGGTCTACAACGATAAAGGAGGAGTGATCGACGACGTCGCCCTCATCAGGTAATGCGGGGTCCGATTTCCATATCACATTGGCTATTATTAAGCACTTTCTTAAGGGGTCTTCAGATGTATTCACTACATTTGATGGTGAGGCTCCTAGTGTATGAACGATGGTGCTGCAGTACCGGGCACCGCCACACCTTGATGGGGGTTGCTGTGCCTGAGTATAAAAAACAAAGGGGGCTGCAGTGCTTTTTCTTGCTGATTGAGGCTCTCCAAGGATTGTACCCCAGGGATCATACACTGAAAATCCTGGCACCTCCAGTCTGGCGTACTCAAGCCTGTGATCGATTCGATTGAGGGTGATCGCTCCGCGATCACAGGAGATTCCTCCTTTCGATCAGGATTTCCGTGCTGATGCTTTATCCTAATTTATAATAAGGAAATGAAACGGCAATTACCTAAAAATATTAAAAAGTGTAAAAAAAAATATATATATATATATATATATATATATATATATATATATATATATATATATAATAAAGAAAAATAATAAAAATAGGTTATGAAAAAGTAGACGGCTACCAAACAGAGGTGGGGTCTCTCCCGGTGCCTAGATCCCCATACAATGTCTGGATGCAGGAGACACAATCCCGCCTCTCCTAAATAAGACCGGACCCTGGAAAGTGTCCTTACTGAGGAAGTAAAAAGGTGGAGGAGCAGGGGGGGGGGCGCAGGACCGGACAGACTTGTTTCTGCTGCTATAACAAGCAATTAAAGGGGTTTTCCCATCGGACCTGTGTGACATCTGTGTCGGCTGATTTCTTAAAGGGGTATTCCCCTCTTTGTAATGTTAGGATATGTGAAACGCGGCCATTTTTTTTTTCCCTCCCGCTTCTTCCATGAACTATAACTTTTTTTTTTTTATCCCTCCATCATTACGCCCAAGACGGGGGCTTGTTTTTTTTTCTTGTTGCAGGATGCGTTCTAGGTTTGAACAACACCGTTCATTTTACCGGTTAATGTACTGAAAAATGAGAAAAGCTTCCCGAGCGAGGTGAAAATAAAAATAGCAATCTTCTTTTCCGATGTTCTCTTGATAAAAAAACGACCTGGTAACTTTGTTCTGGGGGTCGGCGTGCTGATGGCCAGACCAAGTTATATAGTTTGTTTCACTACTTTAAAAAAAAATCTGCTTCAGTCGCCACGTTCTGAGAGACGTAACCTCTTTTTTTTTTCTTTTTTTTTCTCGATAGTTTTATCAGGACTTGTTGATTTTATTGGTGACGTTTTGGGGGCTGAACAACTTTCTCAGATGCTTTTACTGCATTATTTTGGGGGGGGGGGGGGGTGACGAGCAAAGAGGAAAAAAAAAATCCGCTTTTGCATTTATTAGTCCCCCTAGGGGACTTGAGTTTTTTTTTTACTTATCCACCTATACTTTATACTGTAATATTGTATAATTACCAGTTTCCTATGTAGCCACAGACTGAGCTTCATAGGATACTAACAGGGCAGATATGGGGGTCATCAGTAGGTCCCTGGCTGCCGTGATCTCCCCACCCCCCCATTCCTGATCCCAGAGATCAGGCCACCAGCTCACATCGACTGGTGGCACATTCTAGCGCCATCTATCTTTCATGGATGCCCGTTTGGATAGAGGTGACTGATCCTCCTGGTGTATCAGGGATTGGGGGCTCCAGTAGTGTTTCTTCGCCTACTCCCCGAACTATATATGCCAGACATGTCTGGCGTATCCGCTGTCTGTGTCTGTCCTGGGCCGTCTTCCGTTTCATTTTTCGCTTTTTTTCTCTTTTCTAGAGATGACGACGTCTTGTTTGTGAGCGATGGGGAATCTTGCGTAGGTGAGTGACCCTCGAATAGTAGAAGCCGTGAGGGAAGAGGAGAGCAGGTGTCACCCGTGACCGATCCGCAGCAATAGGACGTCGTCATCAAAGTGGTTGGGATTCAATATGGTCGCCTGATCTGGTGACGTGAAGGTCATCAGGGGTCTTGGAGGTTTTAGGAATATCAACACTTGATCCTTCTCTTCCCAGATGACCAGAATGAGCCGATGATCACGGAGCCATTGACCGGGGGTCAGACGGACTGGCTGACGCTGAATGTCGGGGGAAGATATTTCACCACTACACGGTGCGGGTCTGGCGTGGTTGAGGGAGCCGGGGATACTCGGACCTCCACAGGATTTCTCTGACTTACTCCACATTTTTTTTTCACTCCAGGTCCACCCTTGTGAGTAAGGAGCCGGACAGCATGCTATCCCATATGTTCAGTGACAGAGGTAGGTGGTGGATGTAGAAAGGGCTGGAGCGATCCTTAACCCCTTTCTGAAATGATACAGTGTGTGCATGGAGCGAGCTGAGGAGCTGAGCTCTCTCCATACGCTGCAGGAGGTGGCTGTGCCAATTGTGACCATGGACCCCACGCAGCGAGATCGCAGGGAGCCGATAGGTTGATCCTGTGAATAGCAGCCTGTGGTTGGGCTTCATAGGAGATCAGTGATTTTACTCTACCCAGCGGTATATAGTCCCTAGAGGGACGAAAAAATAAAGTAAAAAAAAATGAATTTGAAAAAAATGTTTTTAAAAATATGAAAGTTCAAATCGCCCTCATTTTCCCAATTCATAAATGATCATATTTGGGTTTGTCGTGTCCATAACGGTTCAATCCATCAATTTATAGAATTCACCCGTAGTATATAGCAAAAAAAATAAATCAAAACCCCAGAATTGCAAAGTTCTGACTTTTTTTTATTTAATTTTCCCCACTAAAATATATAAAAAAAAATAAATCCGGCTTTGGTATTGTAGTGGTACTGACCTTGACCATCATGTTACCGGGTCATTTTTGCTACACAATGAACACAGTAAAAATGAAGCCCAAGTAACAACAGCGGGATTGTGTTTGTCTTTATTTTCTGCATTTCATCTCCTCTAATTTTTTTCCCATTTATCTGTACATTATATGGTATAGTGAATGGAGTCATTCAAAACTCCCAAGTTTGTAGATGGGGGGGAAAAATAAAGTTATGGTTTTTGCAGAAAGGGGAGGGAAAAAATGACAGATTACCTCTCCGGAAAGGAATTAAAAGCTGTATAACTCCATTAGTTGCTCCATGCTCTTGGTGCTGGTATCGTCACAGATGATAGAGCTTGTGAAACCAAGCACTTTTGCAATTTACTGCGTATTAAAATTTCCAGCCGTTCTTGAGATATTAACTTTTTTTTTTCTTTTGTGTACAGCTGGTTGCCTAGGAGACCGACCACCGCTGCAGTCTAGCTTCTTGTAGTCAGTAAACTAAAGGTGGCCAGGATTCGGAGGTAACAGCATAGCTCCGGAGAATCCTGCTCGGCTTCAAAACAGAATAGAAAATATCTTGTAAGCGCTGTGCATGTTCCGTTGTCTAGCAGCGGTGGCCGGTCTCCAAGGCAATAAAAAGTAAACAAAAGAAAAGTGTGAATATCTCAAGAATGGATGAAAATGTTAATAAGGAGTAAGCTGCAAAAATGCTTGTATTTACTAGCTCTATCCGACAATATCCATTTTATGAAGATGGGAGTGATCCCTTTAAGGGATTGTTCTATCAATACTCGTGCTTAGGGACATGTTCTACGGGGCTCGGCTGTTCAGGTCACCCTTTTTCAGCCACAGTGGAGAGTCATCAGTGGATGCTAATAATCTCAGTACATCATCTATGTATTTTCTGTATTTCTCAGATGCTTGGGGGAACAAGAGGGACCACCGAGGAGCCTTCCTCATAGACCGCAGCCCCGAATACTTTGAGCCAATCCTCAACTACCTACGTCACGGACAACTTATCGTCAATGATGGAGTCAATCTGCTGGGTGAGCACTTGGGGGCCGGGGTCTGTTAGTCTTAGGTGGGAGTCTGTAGGCGGGGGATGGGAGAGTAACACCTCCGTCACATTGCAGGGGTCTTGGAGGAAGCCAAGTTCTTTGGCATCGATTCCCTGATCGAGCATCTGGAGTTGGCGATAAAGGTGAGTGCAGGTGTATCGGATGAGATCTCATCACAAGTATTTAGAGGGGGTGTCCAGGACTTAGAAAAAAAGCTTGTGCTGCAATACCAGACATAACCTGTGTACAAGAGTAAAAAAAAAAAAAGACCCCATCTCTTTCCTTTTTCATTTTTTTTTTTTTTCTAGATTTTTAATGAACTGTAAATGTAGGAATAATCCTTAGCAATTTCTCATTTTTATGCTTTTGTTTTTTTTCCTCACATTCTTACAAAAGCCATTCCCTTTTTTCTTTTTTATTAACATAGCCATATGAGGGCTCGGGTATTGCTGGACGAGCTCAAGTTATAAATGACACCATTTTAACAATATCATTTACTGATGAAAAAGAATCCAAATGAGATCAATACCTCCATTGTATTCCGGGTTTTATTTTTACGGTGTCAACTGAATGGTAATAATGACCTGGATGGGTAATCTTTGTGATCGGGACGATTACGCTGATACCGAATCTGTATGGGTTCTTTTTTATTATTATTTTAATGGGTTAAAAGGTTTCAAAACTTTTGGGAGAGCAGTAACTTATTTTTTTTAATCTTGTTGTTTGAGCTGTGTGAGGACTCGTCTCTTGCATGGCAATTTGGCATTTGTATTTATACTATTTTGTAATTTGGATCGCCTTTCATCTTCATATTATTTATTTATTTTTTATTTTTTTTTACAAAAAAAAAATTAAAGAAAAACAGCAAATCTGGAGAGTGCTTTTTTTTTTTTTTCCTTTTTTCTTTTCCACTCCGTACGATGTTTACTGTATGAATTAATTTATTCTATATTTTTATAGCTCTGACGTTTTACTATATACTGCGAATTATAGTATATTGTAGAAATGAAAGTCTGCTATTATTGGGCCTCGTTGGCGCACAAAGATGGCGGTGATGGTGGCCTTCACTAAGCCATTGGCTGCTAAAACAACCCATTTAAATCCCGCTGTCTTGATGCCAGAAGGGGCAAATAGTCGGTGGCCCATTCTCATCGCTCTAGCTGACACCCCGTGTGGCTCGCGCTCAAATGCTGTGGCTGCCCATGCACTTGACGTGTGGCAAACAAGTTCTTCACATGCCAGCTGGGGTTTTAAGAGGGTATTCTCATCTCCAAGATCCGATCCCAACATGTAGTAGGTGTAATAATATTAGTAAATACTTCCAATTAGAAATGTAATATAGTTCTTCTGATTTGCTATGTCACTTACCCCATGTGCAGGACATTGCAGTAGCTTAGGTATCCATGGTTACAACCACTGATATAGTGACAGCTGTTTAGCTAGTTGCTAGTGGTTGTAACCATGGATATCTGAGCTACTGCAATGTCTGCACATGGGGTAAGTGCCATAGCAAATCAGAAAACTATACTACATTTCTAATTGGAAGTATTTACTAATATTATTATTGCACCTACTATATATGGGATGGGATCTTGTAGATGGGAATACCCCTTTAAGCTATTTAAAAGTTACCATTGGTGCACCAATAAACGAGTGAAGCAGGGATTGAAAAGAACATGACTGCAAGATCTGACAACACACAGGATTTGTTTGTAGTCTGTAACCATGGAGACACATAGGTCTGCATAGGAGCTGCAAACATATTTACACTTCTAATCTCCTCTTCTTTTTTTTTTTTTCCCATTTAATGTAGAATTCACAGCCGGCCGAGGATCATTCTCCCATTTCCAGGAAAGAATTTATTCGCTTTCTTCTTGCTACACCGACCAAATCCGAGCTTCGCTGTCAGGTGGGAAAA